>NW_015643253.1:890110-899134 GCF_001515625.1 Sinocyclocheilus rhinocerous | reverse complement strand
ACACTAGCAAAAACCAGTTTAAGACCCAAAAAAAAAAAAAAAAAAAGAAAAAAACCTACAGACCTATATATATATTTAGGAACTATCTATATTTTATGTATATAAACATTTAAGTATATACCCATTCATTCACTCATTCATATAGTAAGATTCATTTATTCATTCAGAAAAGAAATACATTCAGGAACTAATCAATTGACTGCATGTACTGTATGATTGAGTTAGTGAATTATTCACTTAACCGTTTTGTTAAAAAAACACTCATTTATTCAGTAACAAAACAAGTGACTGCATTTATGAGTGAGTCATTTAAACCTTTGCTTAGCTGATTCATTTAGTTTAGTCATGACAACTCACAGGATAGACTGTAAAATCTTTATTAGTGTAAATAGAATGTGGTCAGATCATAAAATTAAAAGGAAACATGCTGCTGCTGCTGCTTCGAGTGAGGAAGATCCCCCACAGCAGATCTACGCAGGTGGTGCTGAGGAGGCGGTGGTTTAAGATGAGGGCATGCATAATGCGCAGACATAGCATTCATTGAATACATCCTGGTTATTATAAAATATTTAAGAGTATACTGATTCATTCATTCATTCATACAGTAAGGTTTATTAATTCATTCAGATTAATTTAGTAATGAAACACATGACATGACTGTCTTCATGATTTATTCAGAAACAAAACACTTGACTGCATATAATGAATGAGTTAGTGAATTATTCATTTAACTGATTCATTCAAAAGCGCTAATTCATTCAATAACAAAATAAGTGACTCCCTTTATGAATGAGTCATGGAATTATTCACTTAACTGATTCGTTTAGAAATTCAAGAAGGCCATTACCGCGTGTTGTTCCGAGTTTTTCAGCGGGTACTACTTTGGCTTTGTTTCATTTTCTGCAATATTTTGCCAACTGCCAATATTGTGTCTAAAATCTAAGTTGCTCAACATTAACTAGTTTACTGAATGGCACATTTGTGGGAAGTTCTTTTTCTGGAACACGGTATCCAATGTAGACTGTATTTCCGGTATTTGCTTTCTGGTGTATACAAGGTGTTATTGTCCAATATTTGCTGATGTATTCTGTTCTTTTCTTGAGATACTGCTGTAATAGTTTTCATATTGTACATTTAAATGGTGAACATAAGCAAAATCTGGCTTGCTATGAAAGGCACAGGCGTAATGTCTTTCTGTCAAATGTTTATAGTTCAAAATTAATGAATAAGTCACACCTGGGAATCGAGATTTCATCAAATTTCACTTAAAGAGGCAACATCTATTATCACCTCACACTTTAGCAGGAGGCATTTTAAACAAACAACGTGCTTCATCAAACAAGTTAATGCTTTTACAGATCGTACATTTAGTTTACCAGCAGATATCGGCACAACCTCTTTTGAGAGAGATGGCACAACAGTTCATCGAGCACCTCTCAACCACAAACACAGGTAAACAAAAACACAATGCCACTCCAACCAAAAGGGCCTTGTGTACAGCTGACCCTCTCTCTGTCCTCGCTGTAGCATGTTCTGTTTAAAATGAGCCATGAAAGCAACAAATGATGCTAAATTAGGCGCAAATAGATCTGGATTGTAATAAAAAGTTGAAAGTGGACATCTCACTATAGTGCTGCTGTCATTACAGCAACAGATGGGCAAAGTTAACAAGTCTGATATTTTAATTTAATTAGAAATTGAATTCAACATTTCACTCAATTTTATGCAGGTAATATAATTTTAAAATTAGTTCAAATCAAAAATAATGCAAAATAAAAGCATTTTTATTCCGGCGGTCTCAAAGTTTTGGACCTCTTATTATTTTACTGTGAACGAGTATGCATTTGAAACAAAATTCCCAACTTTAAAACTTGGAATCTAGATGAATGCCACTGCAAGGAAAATGCAGCATCCTCTTGACAACATCACCAATAATCCTGATTGAATAGTGATGATGACTGTCATAAATGCTACGGTTGTCTGATCAAGTTACTGCATTCCAACTAACGACGACAACTGCAGGGAAAAAAAGAATTGACGATAGCTAATTAGCAAATCCATAATGTTTCCCTCCTTTTAAGCATCTCCCTCGAGGGTGTTTTGAATCATTATGCAAATGATGTTGTCAAATGTCAATTAGTGCAGGAAGAAACTCTCATGATTTATTATTTTCAAGAGTACTTTTGCAGAGGGAAACTTCTCCCACTAGTCATCAAAGGAAATGAAAGATGAGATAAATGTGTGGGAAGAGCGCACATGAGTCTCTCTCACCCGCTGCGGGGAGCGAAAACCTTCATTTGTAGGCAAAGGGCAAGGGAATGCTTAAGTGGTCCACTCTGGGGCTACACCAAACAGACCTTTGACATGTGCCGTTGTTTCAACTGGCGAGGGTTTAAACACAAGGACTCTACACTTGGATGCATTTTCGGATTTTTAATGCACTGCAGATATTGTAATTAATGTCACAGACAAAAGATACTTTTTTGATGTGCCATAATTATGAACAAGGACATAAACACAGCAGGAGAGCTTGTTTGAGAGTTGAAGGATCCTCTTCATTTTCGTTTTTTTGTTCCCCAGCGTGTTTCATTGGCATGACAAGAGTTTAGCTTCCAAAACTATTCACAGTCCCGGGTGAAGGGCATTTCTTAGCAGCAGTGCAATTACCCAATAAATCAACCAATAAAAGACAATGTCAGTTGTCAATTAGGTTTTATAATTGAATAATTATTGGACAAAGAGTCAAGGTAAGAGTTAAGGCTGTGGTTCTCGAAATGTCAGAAAGCAATTGAAATGAATTACACAACTCTAAAACGACTCCAGCGATTAGCTTGCAAAAAAGCCTTGCTCTGTTTGCTTTGTTTAGCAAAGCCTTCCTCTTCGTTCTCTTTGGTTCTTTCCCTCTGAACTCGCTCTCTCTCTCTCTGCTCGGTCTCATCGCTCAAAGACTCTGGCTTCTGCAAAGTGGAGTTTAGAGGTTTCATTGCGATGACTGCATGCCTTAATTAACCAAGGACACAAGTCTGTGCCTAATAAACAGAGTTACACGCTATGTTATTCTTGAGAAAAACTGTAAGTTCATTGTAACAAAGTTCGTAGTTCGGGAAGAAGGAGGCGGGAACCGGCGAACACTTAAGCAAAACTTTAATAATAAAATAAACACAAAATGAAAGTAAAGCGGCAGCCCCTCGCGGACGACTGCCGTACACAAAACACAAAATAAAATCCAGGCCTGGTCCTCTCTCGTCTTTCACTGTCGTAACTCCTCCTTTTATACTTCCGGAGCTCCTCCGTGGGACTCGAGACCGGTGAGTGGTGCAGGTGTCGCTCATTATCAATTACTCCCCCGGCCTCGCTCCGTTCCCACGGCTCTCGGCCCCGCCCCCACTCGTCACATTCATTTCATAATGCACCTGCAACGATATTTGTGCTATGCTTCACAATATTGTAACAACATCTGGTCTTGATCTGTACTGTAAAATGTATGTTATAGATCGTGCTAATTGATGGGTGCTTGGGGAGATTATCTGAAAAAAGTACCGGGCTTCTTTTTCAAAACCCAATTAGGGATCACATCAGGGTTGTTAGGTGAATTATTTATTCATTATCCAGAGGTACATTTAATGGGCCAAACTCATTTAGATGCTCATTATCAATCTTGGCAACAGATCATATTATCTGGATGTTTTGATCTTTCTGAAGCACAACCGTGTACAGAATGAAGGTGGAGCTCTATGGAAAAAACACCAACAACATGCCAGATCCTGCCTTTGATTAAACATTGAGGACTGGCCTCTTGCAGAGAACAGAGTCATGGACGGCTCAGCAGACTTTCCTTGGACTCCCATGAGTCCACTCTCCACCTCAGCTGGGGGTGTGGCTACAGGTGCCCATCCAACAGAAAATCACAACAATTAAAGTAGTAGTTTGTAGTTTTAATATAGAGAGAGAAAGAGAGACTTTACACTGGCAGTTTAAAAATTACATTACAGACAACTAATCATACTCCAAACTTCAGATTTGTACCAAGAAAGAAAGTACACCACAAAAGAAAACTTTGAATTGGGGTTTAGGAGAGATTTTGATTGGCAGCATATGCTAAACATCAAGGTTGGAATTAATAAGAACATGCTGATTCATGTTTGTCATAGATCTGTTAAGTCTAGAGGGATGGGGTCCCTGCGTAAACCGTGTCCCATTTTGATAAGTACAAGAACAGAATGAATATATAAATGAGGAGTTTGGTTGCCAGACATCTTCATGGGTAATTTAGCTGCATTTTCTTTTTATTTGCTTGATATGCATAACAAGGCGATATAATGTCACTTTTAGGAGCTTTGCCATATGTATGTGTTAAAAGTTTACATGAAACATAAAATGCTCGAAGTAGGAGCTCAAACTAGGATATTTTGGATATTTCTAACTGGTTTCTCTAAGAGAGAGTTGGCACTACTTTTAATGAAATCAGAACTTGTTTAGTCTATTTATTCCTCTACATCAGAGGTAGTGTTCCTTTATAGGACAATTGAGTTTTCAGGTAACAGGTAACAATAAACTAAAAAGTGGATAGTCTACTAAAAGTGGATAGTTTTTTATTGTGATTGGTTGTCTTGGGGAGATTTGCATGTGGTAGTTTTACTTCCATGATGCATTTGCACGTAAAACTGGTCAGTTAACATAAAGCTTGATTTTATCCATCAGGAAATGATTGGATTACCAAATTTCACCATTTTCAGTCAGTTGTGGAGGATTGAAATCAGCTGGAAAGAAGTCATTAAAGAGGTAAAAGTTTTGATTGAGATGGTGATGCTTTCAATTTCAAAAGCCAACAAAAAAAACATTATAAAGTTGACTTATGCACCATATTTTAAGTCTTCTGAGGCCATTAGATAGCTTTGTGTAATGATTAGGCTAAAATAACTTGTTTTCACTAATCAAACCATCTACTGAAGCTCTCAAATCAAATATGTTGACTTATTGTGAAATGTGGTGATTTATGTTGTACCTCAGAAGTTTAATGGTCAAACAGGTGTAAGCCTGTTCAAGAGATGAAGAATACCAACTCAAACCTAACCAATTAGCCCAAACTAGATCTTTATTACTGCATGTCTTTCATTTCACTGAAATGCTTTTCAAGATAGCTTTTAATGAGAGCTCCTCTCTTCCTCTCAATCCAGAATGTGCCGTTTGTGAGCTCTATCAAATGGTATAAATCTTTAATTTTCGAGATCAGCATTAATGGCCGAAACATCCTAAGATCTCGGCTCGGCTTCTGCCTTTCATCCTCTCCGCTGGTGGAATTCCGGAGGGGGCTGCGCTCAATCGTTTGCTCCCCTAAGTACACAAAATTAGCTGCTTATCTGTTGATCTCCGTACATGATCCCTATGAAATCCTTTCTGTGTGTCCAAGGCTACAGCCTTCACAAGAGCCTATAGGAACCTCCTTCGTCTCTGTTTCACTTGTGCTCGTCCTCTCTCTCGCTCTCTTTCACTTCCCTGGCCCACAGAGGGGAAACTAAGCCTAATTAAATTGCTCTCAAAGACAATGAGGACCAGGCTTCCACCTCTTATGCCTCCCCTGTCACTTCCAGGGGCTTCAGGCAGACCTTAAGCCCCAGTATTTTACCAAGCTGCTTGGAGGGATTTTGCAAAAATTGAATTGTCATTCACATCCGTTAGCCTCAGCATAATACAGGCCGATGCCGGAAACCGGGTGAGCAGAATATGTTAGAGAAAGTTAGAGGCTCCTGAGTAGATTACGAGACTAAGTTAAGTTGTTTGCTACGTCTTTAAGGTCCAGTTAAATACCATTCCAGATCTTTCGGAGCCACATCCCCACATCTGCTTGTCCATAAACGGTCTCCTTAATCTCGCCGCATTTGGCCGTGTTAATGAGCGCCGGCTGTGGAATTAAGCTTGCCTCTGCCCGTTAATGCCATCTGCGAGAGCCCGAGAGTGACTGTAGCCCTCGTTAGCGCTGCCTGCTCGCTATTGATTGTACCAGGCCACTAGGGGCTCCCTACCTGCAGTTGACTTTGTACTTCTCCAGGAGTTGTAAGGGGCTGCCAAACAACAGGGACCCGCACGCACATCTCAAACACGGTCTATGAAAAGCCTATCAATTAGGCTTTGAAGGTCAAGCAAACTCTCTCTGTGCCTCCTTCTGCAGTTCTGTCTTTTTCTTTCTCGCTCTCGCTCTCTCTCTCTCACTCTCCCCCGGCTGGACTTGCTCATCTTGAGCTGGCACTATCTCCAGTGCTCTCTCACTTGCATCGCTCTCTCCAAAATACATCTGAAGACTCCATTCAATTAAATATCTCTCGGCTCCAGCTGCTCCCTAAGTGAAAGGTCAAGCAAGTCCAGGAGGCTAAAAGAGAAAGGCTTGGCTTCTTCAGAAAGCTCCCCTCCCTCATCCCCTCCACCTCCCAACAAAGCCTCCCCCAAGCCTGGGCTCTCTCTTAATGATCCCCACTGGTCAATCCCTAACTAGCGATGGCAGTTCCCCCCAGAAGCACCACTGCGGATGGGAGCCGATCGATCAGTTGGAGCGAAAAAAAAAATACACATAATGATAACCCGCAGACATAATGTCAAGCCCTTGTGCCGTCCCAATTGGTTGACATTCAGGTGGATAGAGGGGAGGGCCAAGTGCCGAGACATCAAAAGAGAGGTGCAGCGGTGTGCTCCTTCACGCCAAGTGAGGTCTGTTAACCCCTCTTTCGCGTGACCTCTAATTACCCGATACGTGGCCTGAGGGAGTGTAAATGGGTTGGCCGTCAACTCAGATTGACCTGCATACCATCGCGTCAAAACAAACACTGGTAATTGCGGCTCATTACTAGAGCAGTAATCCAGCTATACAGGTCTAGTAACAGAAAGGAGTTTGTCCTTCTGTGAAATATTAACCATCTAGTGGTTCTGGAACTTTTCAGGCCAAAGTAACACCTTTGAGTAAATGGGATGATAACAGTACCAGCAAGTCAAAACAGGGGTTAAACTGAGTCATTAAAGAGTTCCCCAGGGGTTAAACAGATCATTAAAGGCATTTTGGCCACTTAATAGCAGCATGCTTGTCAGTCCAATCCATCCATACATGCTCCAGCCCAGTGTTTGAACTAATTTAGCAAAATTCTTTTGTGAAAAGTAAATTTGTAGTCATCTGACATCTCTCCAGGTTCATATATCTATATTATTCTAATAGGGGGGTACAAAAAAGGATGGACTTAATAATGCATAATTATTTTTTATATTTTGTATTTTAACATTTGCTTTGACTATTGTGCAGTAACAGTGTAAAAAGCAAATTATTTTTATTAAATATATATTGTAGCATTATAATTTTATATTTGTGATATTTTAATATATTCCTGTAATATATTATATATTTATGTATTATATTATATATATATATATATAATCTCAGTTTAACTCTTGGTATTTTAAATTATTATTATTATTTATTAATTTATTTTTCCAGAAAATTGGCATTTTCTTAAGCATATACTTTGACTGTAAGTATTGTGACATTCCATATTATTTTTGTGTTATCATTATTATTATGTGAGTTATTATACAAATTGTACAGTCCAATTCGAACTCATCTCAGTCTGTTGATCATCTAAATGCTAAAATGCCTTAAGAGCAAAGAGAATAATGTTTCACCTTCATTCATTCACCTCAGTTTTTGGTAACATCTTGTATTGTGTATAATGCTTAGCACTTTACCCATTCCCATCTCACATTGTGCAAGGTCTATTCAGGGCTATTCAGCTCTGCCCCTGAAAGGCCAGTATCATGCAGAGTTTAGCTCTAACCCTAATCAAACACACCTGCTTACAATTTCCAAGTAGTTCTAAAGACCATGACTAGCTCATTCAGCTGTGTTTGATTTCAGTTGGAGTTCAACTCTGTAGGACATTGGCCAAATAGAAACATTTAGAGTTATTAGAGACGGACAACGATTTCTATATCAATCAGAAATTACAAATAACATATGGGAAAAAATAAAATCTCATAGAATTTTTTAGTATTTAATTTTTTTGTCATGTTACATTGCACTGTGATATTTCTTTGATTGCCTCTAAAAACTAGTACTTAATCGCAGTTTTGAATCCAAAGATGATTTAATGATGTTAATAGTGCGAGCATGTCTTCACATTCACCTCAGAGGGAAAGACTGCCTTTTCACACTCAAACTTCAAAAACAAATGGCTCCGGTGGGACCAGGCAACCGTGCGGGTTCGTCTTACCATGCAATGCTTTGGCAATCTATTTCCCCCTTTAATTGCGAGCAGACAAGTGGAACCATACATCTGCTCTATGCCGCTCGACCCAATACATAAGCGCCATTGATCAGTCTGGCGTCCCCCGTTTCAGATTAAATTCAGGGTGTCTCATTTTGGATGTGCGGCGGACAGACGGCCTGACTCCAGCGCTAGATGAGAAAGTGTTGGGCTGGGCCACCCCCCTAGTCTCATCAATAGCCACTATGGCAGCCAAGCCGCTGTAACACAGGATGCCTGTCGCTTCTATGCTGATTAGAACAGAGCAGAGGGATAGAAAGCGGCAAGGAGACTCTTGATCAGTACCTGTCTCTGTCTCTCTTTTGCTGTCTGTCTCTCTAAATGCTAGGACAGACTGGTGGGTGATCGTATTTCCCATACTAGCAATACTATCTTACCTCGGTCCCTGCCTCCTCCTCGTTTCATATCCTTGTGGTACACAGCGTCCCCTTAATTAGCACCATTGTCTCTGGACAAATGAAATTGGCCATTTTTTAATGGCATTCATTTAAAGGGATTGTTCACCCAAAAATGAAAATGCTGCGATCATGTATTCCTTTTGGTGTCATTATAATAATGTAAAAGCAAATTATTTTGTATAATTATATATTTTTATACATTATATCTTTATACATGAATATAAAGCATTATCATTTATATTTTAAAATATTTTATTATAGATTTTTATTTTATAACTTAATTTTTTATTTATTAGCCTGTTTTCTAGAAGTATGTGTGTATA
>NW_015643253.1:864599-889384 GCF_001515625.1 Sinocyclocheilus rhinocerous | reverse complement strand
GCCCCCTTTTTAAAATAGCCAATAGCGTTTTGTTTATGTATTTTGTAATAAAATACATTGTGTAAATTAATTAGTCTTCACGGTGTTAATTATATCTATCTATCTACCTATCGATAGATTGATAGATATAATTAACACGTGTATTATGTATAGATTTTATACATATACATATATACATACATATATATATATATATATCATTATTATTAGTGCTGTTGTCTTTGGACTACTGAAAGTGACCATTTTTAATGACATTGATTTAAAGGGATTTTTCACCCAAAAATTTAAATTCTGCGATAATTTTTTTCATCTCGAAGTCATTCCAAACACAAATTCTTTTTTTTTTTCTTTGGCCAAACACAAAAGAAGATATTTGAAGAAAATCTGTCCTTATGAAAGTCAAAGGACCCCGAACTTTCAAAAAGAACATAAAGGTGCATAAATATGCTAACATAAACGTCAAATGTCAACTGACACTAAAGCTCATTGGTTCTTGCACTTCATGTGACCAAACATTATAACATTTGAGGTTTGTGCTGCCATTTTGATGTAGCTTTGACCTTTTTTGAGTTTGTAAGTTTTGGGTCCCATTTAACGAAAATCATGCAGGTTTGCAAAGACATGAGGGTGATTAAATGATACCAAAATTTTCGCTTTTGAGAGAAACATCCATTTAATTGCACTTTCCTCTATTAAATGTGTCCCTTTGAAATGTATTTGCCTCAAACCTGAAGTTGTAGGACTTCAGAAATTGCTTCGAATATTAGTTTTGCTCAAAAAAGAGAACTAGTTCTGACTCTCTTCCAACGATGTGACAGATTTGTTGTCAGTAGCATTTACCACCTTAGGCAAGCGTCAGCCAACATATTAAAGTTAAAAGTATTGAAGTAGAGGGGCTCGTTTATTTTCCTAAATTCATCTTGTGCAGGAAAATAAATAGAGGAGGACAAGTTAAGGCCGTTGAATATTAAGTACATAAAGATTGCGATATTTAGCTTGTATCAGTTACGGTAAACTGGAAAAGTGCTGTCTAAGTTATGACAAAAATCGGATTCCTCAATCAATCTTTTTTGTCCCTCATCGATCCGAGGGTCATACTTTCCCTTGTGTCAAAAACAAAACAAATGTTGCAGTGCTCTATGATTTCTCATTAAGTCCATGTCTCCAATGGTCTCCAATGGTCTGCAGACACTCCCACAAATCAATAGCTCGGGGTCCCTATGAATTGCTATTGTGATGATGAAGAATTGATCTTTCCTCTTATGGGAATGTTTTATGTGACAGAGAGACTGGTCACATATTCAGATATCACAAGCAGTGCATGATTTCAGTAAACACCGAATCTATTCCTGGATTTGAATTTCCCATGTCCTGTGGAGAAAACGAAACGTTATACTATTGTATAAGTGTATCAATTTACTAAATAGGTCCACTACTGTTACAGAAGCAGTCGAAACTCACTGAATACTTAGTATTGCATTCAAGCATGTGGTGAATAATTTCAGTACAATCCAACTTGGGAAAGTTCAGACCAGCTAGAGTTTTACAAATCTATAACAAACTTCCACCAACCATCAAAACTACGTAAGCGAAGTGGCATATTTCCAGGACTTCTACAGGTGCCGTACTCAAAGTAAGCCATTTCCTTTGGCTCGACATTCTTTGCTTGATTTCTGAAAAAGTCCCCGCTTGCTCCCTTTGATTGAACTCAATGGGATTACAACAGAGTTAATCGTTTCTGGGTTTGTCCACTTATTACCATGTGAACTCCCCCTCGGTGCCCCATTGTTTTCCGCCCTTCCATAAAGATTACCTTGAGCACAGTTTGGAATTGCTCTATTGTCTCCGTCAGAGTGTGGGAGCTTAATGAAAGCAGAGTGGCAGACTTCACAATGTGTGCTCATTAATGAAAGTGCCGCGACTGCCTTTAAAAATTGAATTGCTGCTTACCCTCAGATTGATCTATTTGGGACTTGTGATTGTATGTAAAGCCCCCCCATCCTCAAATGTACCTTCAAACACTTACCAGCTGGAAACAGAGAAAACGGCACCACAGGCCACCTACAAGGTAACCCAGATGAGGGAGCCAGACTTTTTATTTGTGTCTTTTTTACAGTAGCTAATGGCTTCTGTTATACTGTGAAATTAGAATGCTTTAACATTTAACAAATAATCACACAATTGCTACTTGTACAAAAGAGATTTTTCACGTTATCTTAATATTGTGTTTTTGTTTAGTGCAACACTTCAAATGCAAAAACCTCTAAATATGTCTGAGATTTTTCTGAGATTTTTTCTTTTAAATGAGCATTTTTATCAGGCTCATATGTTTAGGTTCAGTTCACTTATTAGTCATTATTGAATGCTTTTTATATTTATATAAAATGTCAGTTGTTTTTTATAGGATCCTGCTAAAAAAGCTCATTTAAAAGACAAATCTCAGACAGATTTACAGGTTTTGCTTCTGAAGTCTTCATACATGCATACATATACATACACACATACATAGATGTACGTATGAATGCATGAAGAACTTTCATTATAACTAACAAACTGTAGAAATGTAAATGAGCTATATAACTAGTTTTTACAGAAGTGATTGGCAGCTGTGTTGTCTATCTATCTATCTATCTATCTATCTATCTACAGTCTCAGTCCTATTAGTCTTTTTCATTTATTAGTTTTTTTTTCTGATGCATAAATAGCAACAATATAATTAATAAACGGCATCCAGCCATATCCCACCAGAGACAGTAATATATTGGATCACTATTACGCCACAATAAAGGATGCATATCACTCTGTCCCACTTGCAGCTTTGGTGGGGCTCTCTGATCACTGTCTAGTTCATCTCATACCAACCTACACAGAAACTGAAATCAGCTAAACCTGTTAAGGACTGTTAAAAGATGGACTAATGAAGCAGAGCAGGGTTTACAAGCCTGCTTCCACTGCACTGATTGGAGTGTTTTTGAAGCTGCAGCCACCAATCTGGACAAGCTCACAGAGACTGTAACATCATACATCAGTTTCTGTGAGGATATGTGCATTCCTACCAGAACATTCCTATCATTCAATAATGATAAACCATGGTTTACTGGGAAACTCAAACAGCTTCGTCATGCCAAGGAGGATGTACTTCCTTTGCCAGCTGAGGAAGTTCAACCTGCCTCAGGAGCTCCTGAAACAGTTCTACTCTGCCATCATTGAGTCCGTCCTGTGTTCATCCATAACTGTCTGGTTTGGTATGGCTACCAAATCAGACATCAAGAGACTACAACGGACAGTCAGGATTGCTGAGAAGATTATTGGTTCCCCCCTGCCCAACCTCCAAGATCTTTACACCTCCAGAGTGAGGAAAAGGGCTGGTAAAATCACTTTGGACCCCACACACTCAGCCCACTCTCTCTTTCAACTGTTGCCCTCTGGTCGGCGCTACAAAGCACCAACCACCAAAACAGCCAGGCATAAGAACAGTTTTTTCCCCACAGGCTATATTCAGCCTATACAATTATAACTTTCATAACTATACATTGTCCATTATAACTGACACATTTATACATACAATCTGAAAATTGTACATCTGTAAACTACATAAACTGTACACTTGTAAATAACATCTGTACATTCATTAAAATGATATGTTTTTTTCTCTATATTTCTACTTTATTATATTGCATTATTTAATTTTCTGTTTTTCTTATATTAGTGTTATGTTTCATCTCTACTATGTAATTCCGATGTATGTCTGCACTATCATGTATGTTTGCACTGTCTGTACTTTCTTCTGCACTGGAAGACAAATTCCTTGTGTGTGTAAACACACTTGGCAATAAAGCTCTTTCTGACTTCTGACTTCATTTTGTTTCAGGTATGTAGAAAGGACAATTATAATCCTGTTTT
Organism: Sinocyclocheilus rhinocerous; assembly: GCF_001515625.1. Taxonomy (NCBI): domain Eukaryota; kingdom Metazoa; phylum Chordata; class Actinopteri; order Cypriniformes; family Cyprinidae; genus Sinocyclocheilus; species Sinocyclocheilus rhinocerous. Next base: position 885,481 of record NW_015643253.1, on the reverse strand, counting down.
TTATAAAACTCAATATAACAGTGAAAACAATATTGCTTATGTATATATATATATATATATATATTAAAATATATTTAAATAATTAAAATCTAGTTACCACTAGAATAGTTGCCTATAGTCTTCTGCAAAAATAGAAATATACTTTTGCTTTTTGAATGCATAAATAGCAAATATGGGTCAAATATGGACTAACCCAACTTTTGAGTTAAAAATGTAATTTAAAAAATTAACCCAACAGCTTGGTTAGTCCATATTTGACCCAACGTTGGGTTGAAACAACACAGCATTTTTTGCACCAAGCGGGCAATTGTAACACTCTGACTTCTTGCATTTAATTTTATATTATAGTCTTGTCCTTATTTGTGAAAATATATTAATTGCATTATTAATTAGTGCACCTATATTTGTTTCTTGCATCAAAAGATGACTAGTTTATTTCTAGTAGTCTGTGAGTTACAATTGCCCCCAGTCTCCCCTAAAACAAAAATTGTCGGACACCCTGTGGAAGACCCTTGATATAAATCACTGCACTCAAATTTATACAGAAATTGCAGCTACTACTAATAACAAGGCGGCGTTAATAACCGGACACATCAATTGAAAACAGTGCTACATATGTGATCATTTCAAACTTCAGTGAATCAGCTGGGACTGGCTCACTAAGAGGTATGTGTCCTCCAAAAATAAAAGGTCAGTCAGTTTAAGTGCTGCATAATGAGACATTCCAACATGCAACTTCTGAAAAGGTGTTCATTAGAGTGTTTTTAATGCAGTCCCTTGAGTAAGCCCATGTGAAAAGGTCTTTGTTTATTGATGATGTGCTATTTTCACCATCTTAATGAAAGCATACTTGTGAAGAGAAGACCTTTAAAATAGGAATATTTTAAATTCCTTTAAAGCTAATTGTAATAACCATAAGGTTGAGTTGCCATCTGGCCATTGAGATCATGGAAAAACTGCTGGGCTATTTCCGATACCTGTCAATAACCTGTCATATATAATTTTGTTAGGTTTTTATCCCACCTCTTTATGAGCAAACAGAAATTTGAATTTATTTATTTTTTATTAATTTATTAATTTATTTATTTATTGAAGGAATAAATGTATTTTCATTAATATATAATTTTATATATATTTTTTTTTTCATTTGATATTATCAATCGATTTGGTGGCTTAATGCAATTAATAGTTTTAAAATCTGGTAGCATACACATACTTACCCAGTAACCCTGAGTGCAGGAAATAATGTATCTGACTTGACTGTTGATTCTAGTACCTATATACAGTACAGCTGAAAGTAAAAAAAAAGAAGAAGAAGAAAGTAAAAGAAAAAAGGCATTCCACCTTAGATCTATAAATGATAGCCATTGTGTTATAAACATTCTGTGCAGGAACTACTGAGAAGGTCAGGCTGTTGTTCAGAGTAATTAACCAACAATCTTTCAACAGGAACCGTCATCTGGGCTTTATGTTAAGTTCACTCTAGGTGGAGGAAACCAGCTGTGATTCAGGCCTGTGCTCCCAGCGAACCTCTCCTATACGTTCAGTGCCGAGAAAAGGTCAGGTTTACTTCTTGCCGAAACCTTTAGTGGTCTTTTTGCTTTGCCACCAGGAAGGGCGTTTGATGAGGGACTGTCAAAACTGTTCGGGTCTTTGCCGAGAGAAAGGTGTGCAACCTTTAGTGTCCCTCGACTGAAGAACGCAGCCCACCACACCCAAACATCACCTTAAAGGCCATATATTCTGTTTACTCCCCTGTATCCTTTAGTTCTGTCTCACAGGGTTTAAAGAGCAGTTCTCTGACTTGAATATCTATCACCTCATTGAACTGGGAGCTGTGTCAGGCTACAAAGCTAGATGCCAAAGGATAGTTTGAGGGGATATTAAATCAAAAACTTAAAGGGACAGTTCACCCAAAAATGAAAATTGCCCCATGATTTACTCACCCTCAAGCCATCCTAGGTGTATATAACTTTTTTTCATTCAGACGAATACAATCAGAGTTATATTTAAAAATGTCTTGGCTCTTCCAAGCGTTATAATGGCAGTGAATGGTAGTCGAGATTTTGAAGCCCAAAAAAGTGCATCCATCCATCCATCATAAAAGTACTCCACACGGCACGGGGGGTTAATAAAGGCCTTCTGAAGTGAAGCGATGTATTTGTGTAAGAAAAATATCCATATTTAAAACTTTATAAAGTGTAATCTCTACCTTCTGCTAACTGTCATACATGTGTTCACAAAGGAGAGTGGCGTTCCAGCAGATGATGCAGGACGTAGGCTTATATATATATATATATATATATATAATTTGGAAATGTCCAATGATATTGAATATTGTGAATTGGTGCGGCCTGACAGATCTATGAAACGTCACAGAGTCAGAAATGGAACCAGAGATGACATGACCCGATACATAATATTTCAGAGCAGTCAGTGTAATAATAATCATCTAAATCCTGTTGCTTACCAGGACATTTGCGGTTAGCGGTAAGTAACGAAACATCCATTGGTTGTGGCTTATAATTAGAAGTGTTTTGCATGATTTAATTGATCTTCAGATGTGTGGAATATACACAAGGTATTAATTACCACTCCACTCCATCACCTGGTATTAATTACCGCTCCACTCCATCACCTGGTGACGTATCGCCAAAACTCACTCAAGTGGGACACATTTAAAGTGATATCCTCTTCGCCATAAAACATGAATGAATATCTGGGGTGGCCTCAGCTTCGAACAATACCCCGAGCCAATGCCTTCGGCGAAACTTTTCTATGGTTCATTTCTGTACAACAACCCTCCAGCCAAGAGCCGTTCTCTTTTCAAGTGTGCAACACAAAGTGGAAATGTTGAATACAGAAAGGAAGGAGGACTGCACAACCACAGATATGAGAATCAAAGACATGTTGGCATCAGGGGAAGGGAATACACTCACCTTAATCAAGACAAGTAACCATATTTTATTTATCAGCTATTTATTATTGAGTATATATCATCCATTAAAAATGTACAGAGTATTGCCTACTTCTTTCTTCGCCCTAAGTTAGGTCTCAGTGCACAATACCTACAGGGTATTCTCATATTCTTTTTTTTCTTTTCACAAGTATCACTGCTAACATTAACTCAAAACTTTTCTAAACTACCTCAGGAGTTTATGTTCCATAATTCTAACATAAGTCCTTCGAGATTAAAAACAGGCCGTCAAACACCAGTGGCAGTTCTGGGTCACTTGGTGTCCTATGCGAAATAAAACATGACCAAATAGAAATTTCTTATTTTTTAAGACTTGTAGCACTGTTATTATTTTTAGTTAAGTTAACATTATTTTTTGTTATTTGTGACCCTGGAACACAAAATAAAGGGTCATAAGGGTAAAAAAAAATTTATTTCGATTTTTATTTTAATTTTTTTTTAGATTTATGGATCATCTGAAAGCTGAATAAATAAGCTTTGGCCGAGATACAACTATTTGAAAATCTGGAATCTGAGGTTGCAAAAAAATCTAAATATTGAGAAAATCACCTTTAAAGTTGGGGGAGAAGGGGGAAAAATGAAGTCCTTAGCAATGCATATTACGTATGATAATACATTTTTGATATATTTACGGTAGGAAATTTACAAAATATCTTCATGGAACATGATCTTTACTTAATATTCTAAAAATCGATCATTTTTACCCATACAGTGTATTTTTGGCTATTGCTACAAATTTACCCGTGCTACTTATGACTGGTTTTGTGGTTCAGGGTCACATTTTATTTTATTTTTTATTTATTTATTTATTTATTTCATTTATTTTATTTTATTTTTTTGGAAAATTGCATTCTAAATCAAATTTGCTGAAAAAAATCTAAGAGGGCCCATGCCAGTTCTTTCAAATTAAATGTGATTTTCAGTACAATTAGCTATTAAATTGGCAAATGAAAGCTTGACAGATGGTCAAGGTCTACTCAGTACAGCCTCATGCCATTCATTTCAAATAAGTATGTACACGTTGACGACAAATCATCCAAATTAACATTATGATTTAAGTTTGTGTGTTCTAGGTCGAGTCAATCTGCAGTTTTAAGCGTGGCTGACACTGACAGCATGCAAAGTCGAGAAAGACCCCCTTGAAAACTAGAGCAAATGAACAAACAGCCCGGTTGGCCAGCCGAGCTGCCTGAGAGACGTTTTAATTAAAACTGTGACATTGTACCATAAAAAGAAGGAATCTAATCATGATGGAATAAATATAATGTAATTATCACTCGGGTTATAAATAGCTTTAATTTCATGCTTTGCAAAAAAAAAAGGCAGTTGAAACAGCATCCGGGTGTTTACAGAGCTCTGCGCCACCTTCAGTTAGCGCTAAGAGACAGGAGCCAGATCCAATTTCTCCTCGACAGTCTCATGTCTGTCCATTCATCCATCAAACCCTTCACACTCATTTTCTCATGCCCATTTCCAATGGAACAGCACCTCTATGGTGTTTAAGGCCTTTCCGAACTACACTAGGTTTCCCTGAGGGAGTAAATTTGTGTATTTGTGATTTCATTTGTGATTTTAATCCCATCCAAATTGAACATGGTTTCTCACACAACAAAATTATGGAGAAAATGGCCTGTTTTCGACTAATTAAGGGGTCCTCTGAGAAATCTAATCCTATTCGAGAAGGAATGTATGTGATTGCGGTATATTTTCACAACTCTTCTCCTAATTTATTAGAACTTTCGTTTGAATAACTAAAGCTAAATTCTGCACTGTCTGGTTTGTTATATATTTTGACCTTTTTGCCAACTTTCTGTGTAAAATTACAGTTGGTGATTCAAGTAATGCTGGCATCCAATCCAATGGATAAAGGGAATTCAGTTGGAAAGGAAAGTCCCATCTCTTTCAGGTACGATATTCATCGTAATTCCTGGCCATTGTATTATATAGTTTATATTTTATAAATAATATAGAGCATTATTTATTATATGTTATTTATTTTATATCAGATAGATTACATTGTTATACATGATATATAGTATTATATATTGTAATAAATATTAAATTATTACCCTTAGAATGTGCCCCTACTACCTGATGGTCTATGTGGCGTTAGATTCAGTGTTGGGAAACTTACTTTTAAAACTAATGCATTACAATATTGTGGTTATTCATTAAAAAGAACTGTGACTTAGTTATTTTTATGGAAAGTAATGTATTATGTTACATTTGCATTACTTTTGTCACCTGAGCTGGGCTTGCTTATAACAAAAAACTATTTTTGGCAACTGTAAAGGCCCTTTCCCACTAAAAGTGAAATGAATAAGCCCCAGCCTAAAGGAAGTGCCTCTGCACCTCACTCCCAATTTCTCTCAATAAAGGGACAGGAGAGTTTTGGTGAATAAATGGGAAAACAAAATAACTTGTGTTACTTATTTGAAAAAGTTACTCAGATATTTTATTGTAAATTTAAAAGGAATGGCTTACTTTACTAGTTACTTAGTAATCTGATTACATAATTCACGTTACTTGTAATATGTTGGCCCCAACACTGGTTAGGTCACCCAATACCATCCGAATTGGAAGTCCTATGTTTATAATTGTAACGCAAATGTAATTTCGAAAACTAATCCCACCCATATAGTGCCGTAAAGAGGCACCTTCTGCTCTAAATAGTGTAGACAAACTCTATCACCTTCCTTTAAACACACACAGAGGCAGATGGTTGAAGCCTCACACCTACATATTAGTCACATCGGGTGAGAATGTTTGTTTGTGAAGCTCAAATGAATGCCTAAGCAGACCAAACAAGAATGCCTGCGATTTGGCTGATTTACAGCAATCGCACGCCACCCAGACAAAACAAAGGAATAGCAGACTAACAGAGGAGTGTGAGAGGAAAGAGAACACAGGGCTTTAATGACTGGCCTGCAGAAGAAGGAGAACAGAAGGAGGAAGAATTCCTGATGAGGAGTCACTAGTGGCACAGGTGCACGAGGTGAGAATAGGAACCGCACTGCATCTAATGATCAGGAGGGGTCCTTGAAGTGCTCCTTGGGGAACCCTACTACAGATGGAAGAAGATTCATGTAATAAAAGAAGCCGTGGTAAGATTGTGCTGGAGATATAGTAACGGCAGTATGGCTAGATCTTTGTAAGGGGTTACCTGAAAGACAAGGTTTTGAAAGACACCAATAAATAGTTGGTATGCAAATATATTTCAAGCTAGTTTACCTTTGAAATAATGAACCTTATGGTGGAAAATTGTAATGGTAAAATGGCCAGAGTTTGTTCAAATTCGGTTTTACACTTGCAGTTGATCACAGGATAGAAGCTAGAAAGCTTTAAGTTGATATGAAAGCAAAATTCGGTTTTGTTACTTTCTATAAGAGCATTTCTGGGGCAAATTCCATGAAGGATGGCAGGTTCATTCTTGCCTCTTTCTTGGGGAAATCTTATAAAAGCCAAAATATATAGAAGATATTTAGTCAATATCCAATGAATTTCGAATAAAATGTAGCGTCCCATTCGCTAGGAACCATGAAAACATTACCTGCACTTTTATATACCTTACATTCACCGCTTCTTGACAATTCCGTAATTTCGATCAAATAAATGTTATTTTAGTTGTTCAAATACGTACAATATGCATCAAATGGTATATATAAATATACATGACTGTAACAACAGAAGAAACCTATATAGATGTTGTGGGAAAGCAATTAACAGTCACTACACATTAAAATGGCTTTAGTGGTACTTTATCGAAATGTATTAACTTGATGCCTTAGCAAATACTTTGTTTTCAGTTGGCTTCATTGTTTTTGGTTGATAAAATCAAATTCCGCCCTACATTTTTTATTTCCCTGGTTAAAAATCCAGTTTAGTTCAAGTGAAATAGGTTTAGCACCATTTCACTTTTACCGTCATGCATGTCCACAGCTTCTGTGTTGAATTACGTTAGTACTATTATAAAGGAAGAATTGCTGAATGACCCATAAACCCAAATTAATGTCCAGAGGAAGTAAAAGGGTCATAATATTGAGCTCTTCCCTTATGTTCTTTCCTTTTAGTGAGCTAAGTGGAAGAAAGTCTTCATTATAAGCGTCAAAAATGTGTTAACCTTAAAGCATAAATGACCTCAGCCTATGGATAGAAGAACTTGTATCACATGATGGGTCATGCACCATGCAGTCATAAAACAGGAGGCTGAAATGGCCATTAGAAAGCCATTTTATTGATGAAGTCTTTCTACTGCTAACAATTGAGTTACTTAGTGAAAAAGGACATAGTTTTGTGTACATCATAAGTCTAAAGACTTATTTACTTTTGTTTTGTGCTCCATCGGCTCCTCATTTATTTGGTATTGATGCCGTCGTGTTAATTTCCCCTGCAGTGACATTCTGATAGGAGCAGAACAGATGGAAATACAGGATTGTCCCAGCAAATTTCATCATGAAAAATGCATCCGACACCTGTGTAATTTGCCTAATACCAGAGGTTAATTAACCTTTTTAAACCCCAAGGTGTCGGAACACACATACATATTGAATAGAAGCTGCCACAAAAAGTCTGTAGGTCACGGCAAATACATTTTGCAAGTTACAATTAAAACATCATCAGACCACTCCACATCTCGATTTAGGAGCCATTTATGAGGCGAAAACTCAGAAGGCAATTTATTACAGTCACAAGCTATCTGAACAGGGGGCAGCGGGGTTACCAGATATATAATTTGAGGCAATGGCACATGGTGTAATAAGACAGAAAGGCCAGTGATGCAAGCTCAAAGGCATCCGCTCTTCATTTTTACCTTTTCATTTGCACCAAGTTTAGTTAATGGAAGATTAATGGAAAAAAATTGTTTTCAATTCTTTAAAATAAACTAAAAGCCGTTGATAATCAAACTGGTTTATGCTGTTGGAGGCACATTAAAGGAAGGACATAAAAAAATGCACTTTTTGAATTTGAACAGAATGCAAACATGAAATATTAGTATATATTTTTAAGTATTGCCATTATGTCAACATGGCTAAATAGACCTCATTACAGTTTTTACTATTATAGGTTTTTAATATTTTATTTTGTAGTTTAAGTTTTAGCAATTTTGTTGTGTGTTTTTGTCACAACAATTTGACATTTAAATATGTCTGTTTAGTTTTGGTCTTTAGTTTATTTAGTTTTAGTTATTTTAGTACTTCAACTTAAACTAAACAAAATTTAAAAAGATGCCTTGGTAACTAGCTGAAATAAAATAAATTAAACTTGCTTTATTTCAGTTAATGTTTATTTAATTTCAAGTAATGATTTTTTTTATGGTTTTAGTTTTAGTTTTAGTTAATAATAATAACTCTGCCCCATTTCCTTTTTTTTAAAGCCTCTTCTTGGTTTTATTGTGATTATATTGGTTTATTGTTATTTTATTTAATTGATGCGTGAAATACGGCACTTTACGTAAGACAAATGAGTTGCGAACGATAATTTCTATTCATGAAGCAGATGGAAAATTAATTTCCCAAGTAATCAATCATTTAAACCTTTGCACAGGCATTAAAGAGTTATTTGAGATCTTTCTGGTAAATATTTGTCTGCTCTAAGAAATGAATGACTTGGATTGCCTCAGTATAGCTTTTTAATGATGTGAAAGCACGAGATGCTTACCGAAAGCTATTGCCAGCGAGTTTCACTTACACTTCAGCGTTAGTAACGAGAGGTAAATCATCCCCCGTGACCGAGAAGCGCAAACCATGATAGACGTAAGACTGATTTGTGGTAAATAGCATACAGAGAACCCTGCTGATGACTTCCACTGTGAGTGATCATAAACTTTCTATAATCCGGCGCACACATCTTGCCATTCCCTCAGTGACTGGTATCCCTGCCAGTGCCTCCATTTAGAGTTTGAAGCTCCCCAAGGCCGGCTGTCCCAGAGGGACCACAAGAAGGTAGCAAGTTTTGTGAATTTCTTGCAAGGATATTTTGCATCTAGCACGGCTGGGAGGTTGAGGGTGGGTGTGAAGAATCATGAAACTCATGAAGCTGATAATTCCCTATCCTCTCCAGCAGTATTCCCTTTTCCGTCCTTTCCCAAGAGCCTGTCAATCCACACCCAAAACAAAGACAACAAAGGAATCCCCACTGGAACCAGGCCATCCTCAGAAGCATAACGCCGAGAAGATACTCTCCGTGCCCATGATGTAATGAACGAGCAAGGTTTTCCCCCTTCCCCAAAACTCTTTGCTGCTTTCCCACTTCGCTCTTTTTTGGATATGCCTCCTTTTTTACTTCATGCTGAAAGTTTTTTCCTGCATATTCAGTGCGAGCCCGGAGTTTGAGACTGCTCACTCCGAGCCTCGCACCCACTCTCCTGCGATGAGCGCTATTCCCAAGGTGCGCTCTTTCCAAGTAATTGCCCTGTTTTTCTGAATGCACCGGATCTGGTGCCACACTGATGCTGTGCTTTAATTTGTGGGTAAATAGGCTTTCTGTTGAGTTTAAAAGCACGGCACCCGTTGGGGGAATTAGCTGTGGGGGGATTCTGGAAGGCGAATCATTAGACGAACGAGGCACCTTGTTTCTGGATGTGCAGCGAGGAATTTAAGCAGGTGGATAATACGGCAAACAAGGGCGCTGACGGTAACTGAGCTGACCTCACACATCACGCGCTCATCGTGGTTCGCCTGCTGAGCCGTACTGCCAATCAACACAAGAGTTGCTGGATTCTGGTAAACAGCTGAGCTGCTACAGGCAGAACTCACCATGAATTAAGGCGGCAGAGTTGAGCGCCATTAAACATGATATAGATTTGAAGTCAAAAGCAAAAAAAGCAAAAAAAGCTTTTTTTATTCAGGATTTGGGGGAGTTCAGAGGACACAGGCGCATGCACAAAAATTAAATATGCAAAAAGTACATATCCTACATGCAATTTAAACAATTTAAGTATGTTCATAGTGTTCCAACTCTAGAAAATCATATATTTTTAATGTAAAAAAGAGTAGCAGAAATGAAATTTCAAGGAGATTCAGTAGTGTGGCTTCATTTGTGGCATAATTATTAATAAAAAACATCCTTAATAATTATTATTACTATACTTTATTATTATTATTATTAATATGAATAATAATAATAAATACAAATGAATAAAAATACATAAAATTATATTTTATATACTTGAATAATATTTGTACTGTGTATATATATTTATACTATTACAGTATATTATTACATTTAATAATACATTTATATGCCACCTTTTTACATAGAATACATTCCATATATATGTATATAATTAATTAATAATTCCATATATATATATATATATAATTAATAATTAAAAGCCAAAAAGAGTGCTTTAAATGTTGTCCTGTTAAATCCCTTTAAATATGAGCTAAACTAGATTTATGAGATTTGTGACTGCATTTCAAAAGTTTGCCTTGGGAAGTAGCTAATATGTCGTTTTTTGACATTTCTAAGAGTGTATTTGCATTGTCAAGTCACATTTGAACGTGGATGAATCCTAATAATGAAAACAGACATATTAGGAACAGCAGAGTGCTAATAATATGTTCAAATGAAACAGGCAACATGAGCTCACCAGACCCTCTTTGCAGTTAATCACTTTGAAATAAAAGACAAAACACCTCAAGAGAATAAACCAATTATAACGAGATAAAAGGCAGCTAAAAATAAGAAAAGAATGAAATGAAAAAGAATGTGCTGCCTCTTGTTTGTTCACTATGACTTGCACTGCTGGAGCATGCTTTGACTAAAATGGGATCCCAGAGGTCTGGGTCCTGGTTAAACACATGCAGTGACAACCCAAGCATAACTCTAAACATTCACTCTGTCCCACAGGTAAAACACGGCGTGGACATTTAGTGTCAGACGAGTTTAACTTTAGATGCGTCTCCAGTGAAAGCGTGACAGCCGGCCCTCCGTGCACAGAGCAAACTTTTACGCTCTTATTTCCATTCCCAAAAGTGGACGCCAGAGAACAAATGTATCGGTGATGGACGTTCACAAATAACAAACACAACACCGAGCCGTTCCCTCGCGCTACCTGCAGCGCACGTGTGCGAAACGCACGCGAAAATTCAGTAGGTGAGCCTCTCGTCGCAATGCTTGATGGTTGAATGACAGCTTTCAAGAGAGTTAGTGTCCCCCATTGTCAATTAGGAGCAAACCTCAATGACACACATAAAACCCTGCCATCCTGTGCTTGCGGTAATTGCAGGCATGACAGTTTATCATTATCTATGAAAACCGCTGGGTTTTGCAAGCGCCACGCTTTTTTTCAATGGTCCTTCTCAACTGGAGAGTCACTCCACTTTTTTGTGTCTATTTGTTTCCATGTGATTATATTTTTTCCCAGGGCCGAGCAGTCATTTTACTTTAATGAGCTCACCGTTTTCAAACATGCGATAAGTATTGAGAGTCGGGTTGCGGGGGCCGATTGAGAACTTTAATCAAGGCAACCAATAGGCAATTACAACATTTACATTTACATTTAGTCATTTAGCAGACGCTTTTATCCAAAGCGACTTACAAATGAGGACAATAAAAGCAGTCAAAACTAGCAAAAGAGCAACAATATATAAGTGCAAATGACAAGTCTCGGTTAGCCTAACGCAGTACACGTAGCAAGGTGTGTATAATATATATATATATATATATTATACACACACACATATACAGTACACACACACACAAAGAAAAACAAGTAGATAGAATAGAAAAAATAGAAAGCTAGTGACAACAAATTTGACAACAAATTGCTTTTGAAAATCCTCGGCACTCTTTCAATTTGTATGCCTTGTTCACTACCTTCGTTTCTCCGTTGATGTGTTTTCGGCTTTGTCCATGACTTAATTTTCCTTTTAGCTCTTAATCTGTCATTTACCTTATAAGCTAATGAGTACATGCACACTTTAAAGGTTTGAATTTAAGGTCAAATAAAGCAGGGAAATTATTGGTTCAGATGAGACTTTTGAAGTGTAGAGATTAAAAAGGCTTCTCAAGGGCCTGTGTTTGTGGTTTTCTTTTCTGGGCGGGACTTGTTAAAGGGGTCATATGATGCGATTTCAATTTTTCCTTTCTCTTTGGAGTGTTACAAGCTCTTGGTGCATAAAGAAGATCTGTAACGTCGCAAAGACTAAAGTCTCAAATCCAAAGAGATATTCTTTATAAATTTAAGACATGTCCACGCCCTCCTAAAACGCCTCGTTTAAACACGGCCCCACATGTCTATGTCACTGTGTGGGAAGATTTGCATAACACCGCCCAAATGTTCACGCAAAGAAAGAAAGCATAACTTTTATTCTCGCTGTAGTATTGTTGTTGCCACCGACGCCATGTTGTGGAGATGCTGTGTGTTTCGTTGTGAAAGCAAAACTACTTTGTTTGGCCTTCCAAAAGAGGACAATATCTGCTTCGTCATGCCTAGAGCTGATCCGTGCTGGTCACTGAGGAAATACATCAACTTCGCGCTGTGGATCGCCGGATCGGCTTTCACCGTGGACGAAGCGGAGTCCAGCCCGGGGTTGTCACATGTGGTTGCTGCAAGCCCGCCGGCCGCTCCTTCGTCGAATCCACCAGCCGCGCCGTTCTCAAGACCGTCGGCCGCCGCTCACTCTAGCTCACCGTGTGTGATGCTGTGTGACCAAGCGGCAACCTTCAGGTCTGTCTCGTGAAACCAACACGGAAGTGACTAAAACTGCAATTCATCGACTGGCCGCTAGAGGCTAGCTCCAAAAGGGACTTTGCAGCAGAACAAAAAATGTTTACAGCCTGGTACAAAAAGTGGTTTTGGTCTATATAGCTAATTTTGCCCTTCATGACAACTGTGAGGGGGGTGAATTTTTTTATAACTCATCCGTTTAAATTATATTAAGCCTTAAAGTTCTGAAATGCTCTTCGGAAACCTACGGGTGACGTCACGGACACTACATCCATGTTTTTATACAGTCTATGTGTGTGACGCGTTTTATGGAGGACTGTTTCCTGATCCTGCAGTTCTGCATAGCCTACAATGGGTCTGTGCCCAAAGGCTGTTCTATAAAGTGGGGCAGTTCCACTTTGTAAATATCGACGCGTTTCAGAAAGGCGGGGCATAGAGGAGCAACAATAATCTACATTATGTGGAAAATAATGTGTTTTTTTAACCTTAAACCGCATAAACACATTGCATTACACTAAATACACAACATAATGTTCTTTTTAGCAACGTCATATGGCCCCTTTAAAGAGCCAGTTAGATATTAGGGAGCGGGGCAGTCTCATTCTAGAGGGCATTTGATTGGACAGTAATTTGTAGCACAATATGAGTCATCGATATTTTTGGTCTTTTTTATTTTTCTGGCTCAGAGAGACCTCAAATTTTAAATGCGTACTGAAAGTGAATTTTGACAACCTTTAGAACTTTGTTAGCATAGTCAATGTTATTCTCATCAAAATTACTGACGAAAATGATCATTAAGGGTTTTTGATTTCATCATTAACTGCAAAGACGAGACGAAAAGTGCACAACAAGGTGGTAATTAAATTTTAAATATTGACAAAAATATGACTAGAAAAATAACATGCAAGGTATTAACCATTTCAAAAATATTGTTTTTTAAATTATTTATATACTATTACGATATTTATTAATATTTTGAAAGAGTTTTTATTTTATATTTTCAGTTTTCATATTTTTTGTTTAAATTTGAGAAATGTTATGTGCAATTGTAATTTATTACTTTTTAAAATAGTTTTTATATTTCTAGTCTTTTATGTTTATTGTAGTTTTCATTGCAAAGGTAACATTTGTAATTTGTATGAACAAATTCTAATTTGTATTGTAATTTGTAATAACATTTAATTTTTTAAGTTTAAGTAATTTTTTATGTAATATTTTATTTTATTTCAGCTTTATTTCAATTAAAACTATTTTAATAGTTTTAGTTGAATTGAAACACTGGAAAAGTATTGTTTTTATAAAATGTTTGATTTACGTTAAATTAATGTTTAACTTCTTTGGATATTTGTTTAGATTTTTCTGTTTATTCTTGTATTTTATTAATCATGATGGAATATTGACTAAATTTAAAGGAAATTTTAATCAAAAGACAAAAACAAAAACTAGAATTGCATATAGCTGACCTCCAAGTTAAAGGAGTCATATGATGTTGCTAAAAAGAACATTATTTTGTGTATTTGGTGTAATGAAATGTGTTTATGTGGTTTAAGGTAAAAAAAAACACATTATTTTCCACATACTGTACATTATTGTTTCTCCTCTATGCCCCGCCTTTCTGAAACGCGTCGATTTTTACAAAGCTCATCGGTCTGAAAAGCGAGGTGTGCTGTGATTGGCCAGCTATCCAGTGCGTTATGATTGGCCGAATACCTCAAGCGTGTGACGGAAATGTTACGCCCATACCATACTGTGATGCCCTGTCAGGCCGGAACGACGAGACAAAAACATGAAAAACCTTTATAAACGTGGCATTCGTTGCATCCAGTGGGGACATAATTATGGATTATAGTGATGACTCTTATATAACTTAACTTTTATAAAGAATATCTCTTTGGATTTGAGACTTTAGTCTTTGCAACTTTACAGATCTTCTTTATGCACCAAGAGCTTGTAACACTCCAAAGAGAAAGGAAAAATTGAAATCGCATCATATGACCCCTTTAACAGATTTGGTTCAAAAGCCCTAAAACCGATTTCATGGGGTCTGTAATATCACAAGAGAAACTGCCTGGAAGACGTTTGAAACAATTTCTAGCATCTAATGCCCTCAGTGTATTACAAATCCCTGTAATTAAGACTAACGAGAACAATCTTGTACTTCAGCAGCAAACAGTCTGTTCATGAAGCCACTTAACGTCCGGTCGCACAGCAGGCGTCATTTGTTAAAAATGAAAAGTCCATTTCCTTGCTCTTATCACGGCTGTTAAATAAGGATATTGACCTGTAAATTCCTCAAAAGGCTTTGGCGTCACGAGGCCCCGAACACTATTTGTTGTGATGGGGCCCCTTGTTTGTTTTTATCTAAGTGATTCGATATGTTCTGCAGTTGCAGCCTAGTTTCTTATGACATCTCTAAGCTTAGGGTTACCTCTCTTTTTTGCTTCTGAATAATTCATGAACAGAAATCCAATACTATTGAGTTGGAGTGAGGGGGACTCGAAAAAAAAAAAGTTGAATTACAAAACATTGCATTCTTTCATCTCATGAAGTTTTGTGAGGAGCAAGGGTCAATTAAGAGTCCTCTGGCTACGGTGAGTATGAATAATGCACCACAGGGCTGAAAAATCTTGGGAGACTTGCTTTACTTGTGTAGATTATTGACGCCCCTCCCGCTTTCCCCCCCCCCTCCTCCTCTCTCCTCAGGTGAAAAAGGACCCTTTGTCTGCGGTGTCTCTGACTGTTCATGCCTCAATAGCCTGGAGGCAAAATGGTCCTAATTTGCACAGGTCTGTTTTGGGGCCAATTGTTATAATACCAAATGTTCTGGAAACACAATAAAATTGAAAACAATAAAGAGCAGAGCCGCCAATATTGTCATACATTTTACATTTTAATGAATCTCTCATTAACGGTGTATTTTATCAGTTTGGCGATTTGTAGTGCTCCACTTTTTCATCTTTTTGAGTGTTATTGTAAGATTTAATAGCTTTATATGTATAATATACATGGTACTGTTTTTCCAAAACTATCTGAAAGTACGGCAGAATTAATGTTTTAGTTTATCTATAGATTCTAGTTATAACTGAAGATGTTATTGCTCCTGACATTGATGTCTCGGGTATGTTCACAAAGAGCTTTCAGCTCACCGAGAAAACATACCTCAAGGGCAAGGTCTCATCTGGCACTCGAGAAAAAGTCCTTATGTTAACAGGAACATTGCACACTGTAAGTGTTGTCGTATTAATGAACATATGTTGAGTTATACAATGTATCGTATGTACACGGTGCATGGCTTTAATAGGATAGTTCACCCAAAAATGAAAATTCTGTCAGCCTCATGTTGTTCCAAATTCGTATGACTTTGGAATTCTGTGGAATACAAAAGAAGATATTTCCATAGTTCCAGGCTGCATGTCGTTTTGGACCCCATTGACTTTCACTGTATTGGCAAAAACACAGAAGAAAGTAAGTCCTACGGGTTTGGAATGACATGAGGGTGACAGAATTTACAATTTTGGCTGAACTATCCCATTAAAGTGTATTTAATAGTTTGTATACATGGTTTATAGGTGATCCGTTTTCCAAAACTATGTGAAAATAATCCATTGTTGTTTTGGACCTCCTTGTATGAAAGCCCGTTTCCAGCATGGAATTAAAAATAATAATAATAATAATTCAAAAGAGGTAACTGCAACTGCAAAGTTTAAATCTCTCCAAAAAAAAAAAAACAGTCAGACTTTAGATATAAACTCTAAATTCTGAATCACAATATCTTGTCATTCTTAATTTATATATCGGAATTCTGGCTGTTTTCACAGAATTCAGAGTTGATATCTTGCAATTCTGAAAAAAAAAGTCAGAATTGCGAGATTTAAACAGAATTCTGATTGACTATCCATCATTTTCACTGAATTCTGAGTTTACATCTTGCTATTCTGTGTTTTTGTTTCTGTTATGGAATATAGAATTAAAATTGTAATTTTGAATTTTTATCTCACAATTTAAACTTCTCAGACTTCTCAGAGTTCATATTTTCCAATTCTGACTTTTTTTTTTTCGGAATTGAGAGAAAAAAGGTCAGAATTGTGAGGTTTAAAAAAAAGTCAGAACTGTGAAACTTACCGGGACTTGCCACCGCACTCACATATTGTTGCTCTTTTGTTGGTTTGATTGCTTCTATTGTCCTCATTTGTAAGTCGCTTTGGATAAAAGCATCTGCTAAATGACTAAATGTAAATATAAATGTAAATAAAAGCTCAGAATTGTGAGGAAGAAAAGTCTGAATTGTGAGATAAAAAGTCGCAATTACCTTTTTATTGTTACTATTATAATTATAATTTTTTTTATCTCATGGCAGCAAAAAGCTTCCATATCATTGACGTTCATTACACAAAAACACAGAAGAAAGTCAGTCATAGAGTTTTGGAACAACTTGAGGTTAAGTAAATGATTTTTGGGTGAACTATCCCTTTAGGAGAAGATTATGCACTCTAAACATGTCTCATTTTAATACCTTAAGTATTAAAAAGTTCCTAATGCAAGAGGACTATAAAATCATGCCTGTTGGTCATGTTTTACATGCGGATGCTGGATCTGTCATGTTGGTCAGAGGCTGGATACGTTCAGATAGCCACACAGGCAACACTAGATGTCAGTGTTCTCGCTGATGTCGGGCTGCAAGCTTTTTGTTTGTGGGAAGGGGAAGGAAAAGCATATAGTTTGAGAAGTTGATTCTTGCACTTTAGAACTTGGGGGTCCTAATGGATTTCCTTCTATTAGAGGGACTGTCTATGAGGAGTTAGGGGCTATTACTGTGCCAAGCCTGATCACGGGGCATCACTTTCATCTTGCCAACACTTGTATAATTAGCAGAAATTTGCTGAGGTGTGTTTTCTCCTTCCTTCATTTCCTAAGATGAATCATCAGGAGTATAGACTAAACTCCCTTTCTTAACTCCTAGGATGCAAAAGTTAAATGTAAAATTAATGGTTTATCTTATTTAGAAGATATATTTAGTATTTTTGTTTTCTGTTTGCGCTGTTGGATTCACCTAACATGCCTTAGACTCTTCTGAAGGCGCATACCATAAGTTTTAGGTTTGACAGAAAATGTGTTGCATTACAATTAAAGCATTTTTCTCATGTGTGCTCCATCTTGTTCTTAATGATCATAAACAATAACTTGAGTCATAAATAATCTATCCACTCACAAGAGTTTTAATCTTGAGTATAAAACATGCGTGTGGTCAGACAATAATACTAGCCTATATATCTCTCAGGGTCATTCTATCTATATCTTTTTTTTTCATTTTGAAAGGGTGATTTAAAGTAGGCTAAGTAAATTTCATTATATGCACTATGAGTACTATATAAAATATTATATGTATAAAATATTATAGATGTGTATTTTTTGAGAAATAGGATGAATTATTTATATCATTATTTATTTAATTGTTGATGTCAGCCTTTCCACGTTTAAATAAATTGAATTGTTTACACTTATATGCTTCTGACACATTGGTACCTTTTGGTGAAATGACCCCTAGCGCTGAATCTACTAAATTTCGAGATGACGTCACGGGGGACGGCTCAGGTTCGATGTTTGTGAGCACCAATCAGAGCGCAGAAAAACCCGGAACTTCTGAGAGTGTAAGAAAGAGCGCCTGCATTCAATTTGAAAAGAACGAACAACATCAGGTATGGAATGTTTTTATATTTATACCTTGTTCTATATCGCTATTTAAACGATTTTGTAAATTGTAACTGTATCATGAAGTTGTATAGGCTATAGCCTACTTTACAGTCTAGTTTTAATCTCAAAAACACATGACAACAGAAGTGTAACGTTACTTCTACAACGTTCTTGTGTTCAGTCATCAGAAAAAGTTTTTTTTTTTTTGAGTAATTCGAATATGTCATACTTAATATGCAATCCCCTGCGCTTAGTCGTGAGCTAATGAAAATCGTCTGTCTTTGCGTTCAATATGGTGACCTCGTAGGTTTGTGTATAACTTTGAAAATCTGTTTTGAAAATAGTTCTACAAAAATAGGATCCAAAATTCTGTGTTTTTGATCTTCTGTGATTTGAAAGTTTTGTTTGAACAAACTTAAAAGCAGCACACTTGTCACTCACTGCCTGTTGACTTTAAAGAGTTTTTAATGTCAAAAGGAATTAATTGTTAATCAACTAAAAAGCAAGTAAAGCTACTTATTTATTTAACCCTCAGGTTCTGTTTAGGATCTAAGAGACCCTTAAAGTGAAGTATGTTTAAATGTATACTAAAGATTGATACTTGATATTTTTATGAATTGTAAGAGCTGATTATAAACAACATTTCTTACTCGATAAGATCATATTTCAATGACTAAAGTTAGATTACTTGTATCTGTAGTCTCAGTGACCCCATATATTAAACAATAATAGACTGTAGAAGTTCACCCCTGCGGCAAAAGCACAAAGAAAAATACAACACAAATGCAGCTAGTTTATTAGGCCCATTTGTTTTTTTTTTGTTTTTTTATTTATTTTCTATATATATATTCAACAATGCCTTGTTGCTGGGATCAAACTGAGCCCAATATGAATAATTTTAGTATTACTTAGGCTACTGTATATATGCTGTATAATCCCACAGTGATGGAAAAACCTAGAAATCTAGTTTTAAAATTGTGATTTCTTGGGCCTGCAAAAATCATGGAAATTAATAAAGTCTTAAGAAGTCATGCGAAAGTCATGGAAATTTCTATAGGGAATCTAGCTTAAATGTTTATGCTTTTGCTCAGCTCTGAAATATTTAATCAGCTAGTTGTTGAATAAACTAAAATAACAAAGCTAAATAAACTAAAGCTAATAAATACAAATGAATTTAAAAAAGACTGTATTTAAAAAAAAATAAATAAAAGTGACAAAAATACAAAAAAATACTAAACAGAAAATATAAAAAGTAAAATCTAATTCAAAATATTAACAAAAACTATAATATTATATCAATTATAATGGCACTGCAGATCTTACCAAAACCATCAGAGCAATAAAAGGGAGTGGGAATATTTGGACGTGCTCCAGCTCCACCCCTCATCCATGTGGCTCTTCTGGGAAACAGACCTGTGGATTTGCTAATGATGATGATGATGTTGCACTGCTTTATTTGCAAGTGTTACCCAACACCTTTATATTTAGATACAAGAGTGTTTGTAAAGAAAACCAGGGTTTGTCTGTGTAATTTTCTATATGTATGCATAAAACCTTATCCTGAACAAAAGAAAGTGGGTTTGTTTAATATAAGCGCTGAGTTATGCATACAGACCCGGCCAGTTGCTCCATATTTAGTCTTTTTAACTAGGTACTCCTGACCCCAGTCCTCCTCAGCTGGCTTTTAATTGGCTTCACTGGGCCTAAAATGCTGAAATATTTCTTGAAATTGACTGCTTATTTGAGTGTCGAGAGTGATGCAATTTACAGTAAGTTGCTGGTAAAAATGGACCGTGGCTTCAGACGCAGCACTTAGCAGAGGCTGCATGGGGCACGTGCAACTTCAGGGGATTAATTTCACAATTGCTCTGGTTTTATGGAGGTTTTGTAAAAACAAGGGGACGGGCCGCACCACAAAGGCAGATGGGATGGGATTTTTTTTGGTGCTTTCGCTCCTCATGGATACCCGTATGCGCACCTCTCAGTCTTTTCAGGTTGATCGGGCTGCCTTGTTTACAGTGTGTTATAGAAGGGCTGACGCCAGCCTCCCTCGGGAGGGAACAAGGGTTAATTGCTGTTAAAGTGTTGGTCTCGTTCCTCTTTCTTGCCCTGATGCTCCATTAGAGCTGACACTAATGAGGCAGTGCAGAGAGGACATCCCAGAGTCGAGGGACAGCACCACCGGCTGGGGGAGGGAGTCATGATGGAGAGACTTTACTTAGCTGAGAGAGAAAGCATGTACTAAGTCATAGATCAAGAGTGTGTGGTGTTCAGTGTTGTTGGGATGTGTGTAGGTTTGGCTTCTCTTAATTGGTGGCTTATCCTCTGCATATGTTGTTTGTTTGTCATTACGAATTCATAGGGGACTGGATTGCTGGTCGTCCCTCATACTTGGTCTGTGGAGCCAATGGCATTTGCTTAGTTATTGTACCATATTGATTGACATTTACAAATGTCAGAATATGGATTTTCAACACCCTAATAATAGAAATTATGAAATTAGCTAAATACGTACTTTTGCAAAAAAAAAAAAAAAGAAAA
>NW_015643253.1:861205-863565 GCF_001515625.1 Sinocyclocheilus rhinocerous | reverse complement strand
AATGAGATCATATTTCATTCACTGACGTTAGATTACTGTATCTGTAGTCTCAGAGACCCCATATATAAAACAAGAAATAAATGTAGACTATAGAAGTACACCCCTGCGGCAAAAACACACACACAAAGTAATAAAAAAAATAATAAATGCAGCTAGGTTATTAGGTCTATTTGTTTTTGTTTTTTTTTGTTTTTGTTTTTTTTCTTCAACAATGACTTGTTGCTGGAGTCAAACTGAGACCTATACAAATCATTTTACTATTACTTACTATATATACACTATATAATTCCACGGTGATGGAAAATCTCTGGAAATCTAGTTGTAAAATTGTGATTTCTTTGGCCTGCAAAAATCATGGAAATTAGTATCTTAAGAAGTCATGCGAAAGTCATGAGAATTTCTATAGGGAATCTAAATGTTTATGCTTTGGCTCAGCTTTGAAATATTTAATCAGCTAGTTGTTGCTGTTTGTAGAGTTAAACTTGCTGTAGGCCATCATGATGACATCTGTTTGCTTTTATTGGACCTTATTTGGACTTGTTTCCATTTTTATTTTAAAAGCTTGGAATCTGACATACTAAATCTTACAGGTATTTAAAAAGGGAAAAAATCAATAGTTTGAAGAGAAAATGGCGCAAATGTCTTACAATTGTCTAAATTCGTGGTCATTTATCATTAGAACTAAAACAGTAAACGTTTTTCATTACCTGAAATAAAATAAAGGTTAAATTAAGTAAAAAATTATAATAAACTTAAAATAATTTTTATTTCAGCTGCAGTAGTTGCCAAGGCAGCCTTTCTCATTTTTAAGTACTAAAATTACTTAAACGGAATAAACTAAATAAACGAAAGCTAATAAATAAAAATGAATACAAAACTATATAAAAAAATTAAATGACAAAAACACACACAAAATTCTAGAACTAACTAAAATGAAAGAAACAGAAAATATAAAAAAATAAAATCTAATTCTAAATATTAACAAAAAGTATAATATCATTCCAGTTATAATGGCACTGTAGATCTTACCGAAACCTTCAGAGCAATAACAGTGAGTGGGAATATTTGGACATGCTCCAGCTCCGCCCCTCATCCATGTGGCTCTTCTGGGAAACAGACCTGTGGATTTGCTAATGATGATGATGATGTTGCACTGCTTTATTTGCAAGTGTTACCCAACACCTTTATATTTAGATACAAGAGTGTTTGTAAAGAAAACCAGGGTTTGTCTGTGTAATTTTCCTTATGTATGCATAAAACCTTATCCTGAACAAAAGAAAGTGGTCTTGTTTAATATAAGCGCTGAGTTATGCAAACAAACCCTGCTGGTTGCTCCATATTTAGTCTTTTTAACTAGGTACTCCTGACCCCAGTCCTCCTCAGCTGGCTTTTAATTGGCTTCACTGGGCCTAAAATGCTGAAATATTTCTTGAAATTGACTGCTTATTTGAGTGTCGAGAGTGATGCAATTTACAGTAAGTTGCTGGTAAAAATGGACCGTGGCTTCAGACGCAGCACTTAGCAGAGGCTGCATGGGGCACGTGCAACTTCAGGGGATTAATTTCACAATTTTATGGAGGTTATGGAGGTTTTGTAAAAACAAGGGGACGGGCCGCACCACAAAGGCAGATGGGATGGGATTGCTTTCGCTCGCACCTCTCAGTCTTTTCAGGTTGATCGGGCTGCCTTGTTTACAGTGTGTTATAGAAGGGCTGACGCCAGCCTCCCTCGGGAGGGAACAAGGGTTAATTGCTGTTAAAGTGTTGGTCTCGTTCCTCTTTCTTGCCCTGATGCTCCATTAGAGCTGACACTAATGAGGCAGTGCAGAGAGGACATCCCAGAGTCGAGGGACAGCACCACCGGCTGGGGGAGGGAGTCATGATGGAGAGACTTTACTTAGCTGAGAGAGAAAGCATGTACTAAGTCATAGATCAAGAGTGTGTGGTGTTCAGTGTTGTTGGGATGTGTGTAGGTTTGGCTTCTCTTAATTGGTGGCTTATCCTCTGCATATGTTGTTTGTTTGTCATTACGAATTCATAGGGGACTGGATTGCTGGTCGTCCCTCATACTTGGTCTGTGGAGCCAATGGCATTTGCTTAGTTATTGTACCATATTGATTGACATTTACAAATGTCAGAATATGGATTTTCAACACCCTAATAATAGAAATTATGAAATTAGCTAAATACGTACTTTTGCAAAAAAAAAAAAAAAGAAAATTGATCATTGATTAATAAAGTCAGCAAAAGATGTGAGGCTGCTCTAAAATCATTTAATATTTTAAATATTTAAATTGTTTTATTTTAATAAGTACTACATATAATTATATTAGTTGTATCAAATACAATGGAAAAATGTTT
>NW_015643253.1:854006-861150 GCF_001515625.1 Sinocyclocheilus rhinocerous | reverse complement strand
TATATATATATATATATATATATATATATATATATATATATGTGTGTGTGTATGTATTTAAGTATAAGTAAATAAAATAAATAATAATAATAATTCAACTTTAGATATTATGTAGATTTCATTGCTGATGCATGGAAATGGATCTATAAGCTGATTATTTTTTACATTTCATTTGTCGTCATTAAATTGTAGTATTGGTCAACCAGTAATTTTGATGTCTTTTTAACAGTGATTTACTGTTTGTAGGTAGTAACACTGATCTTGATTCAGCACACTCAACTGGTCAGTCATGAGTTTTGCTTCGAGTCCTTTCACCCCCATGGGCATTCACAGCATTCAGGAGCAGCGGGACCGCTGGGAGAGGAAGAGGAGCCGCACGGCCCGCGAGCTAGTCCAGAGTGAACAAAGCTACTGCAAACAGCTGGATCTAGTTGTCACGGTTAGTCTCTCAACAGGCCAAACATTACACAAACACCCATGGGCTGCATTGGTCGATCTTGTATCGAACAATATGCTGATGGAGAAACACTCGTCAGGGCTGGATTCAGTCATAGAAACAGAAAAATGTGTTTGTTGCGATGCGTTGATCATTAGAATATCCTAATTAAAACAAATCTGAATTTCTAATTATCTTCGCTTTATATTTTGAACAGTTTCAACAGCACAAGGTCTTCCGTTTATTGAGTGGTCCTTGACACCATCACAGGGCTATTCTTTTGAAATTCATGGTTTATAACCTGTTCAAGGCTTTTATTTCCTTTAAGATCGCTGAGATTTCAGTGTCATTTCTGTGCGTATTTTGTTGTGTATCAAAATAATTGGCATTTGAACGTGAAAAGCTAACATGGCGAACATCGGTCTCATTGTTTTTGAATGCCGCAGCTAATTAAACGTTAAAACGCAACTTATTTTGAGAAACCACGTCACCTCCCGCCTCTGGTGAAGTTGTGTTAGACATGCGGCCCCTCTAATTGAGATGTCATTGCTGCAAAATGCTTAGCTCTTCACAGATTTGTTCTCGCTTTGTCTCAAGGGTGTGTGACGGGAGGTGACACTCTCGGTAAGATGAAGAGTCATGTACGAGTGGCGTCTGAAAATGTAATTTTCCTATCTCTTTCTTTTCTCCAGTACTTTGTGGAGATCTTGAAGGCCAAAGGAACCCTCAGGCAGGACATTAGAGAAAGCATCTTCAGTTCAATTAAATCCATTCATTTAATAAACCAGTAAGTATCCTTTAAATAATTAAGTGAATATTCGCGCTCAGGGGAGAGAGACGGCTGAGGGTGGCTGGCTTTGATACCGTTTAAAAAGGACGAGAGGGTAGGGGAGTATTAATTGGGGTCTAACAGGAGAATCAAGTTTGAGAACTTGGAGATTGCCAGGTGTGCCTTATCTTATGTTATTCTCTTTAATTGGATTGCGAATCGATGCGGATGCTGGATTTAGGCTTACAGTTGCACTTTCTCCAGAGTATTTTACGTTATCCCTCTACGCTTACCATCATAGGAGATGGCGGCCTGTTCATAATGGCTGCTGTTTGTGTCTTCCAAGCCTTTTGTGTTGATAAAAATAAGCTTTTTGCAATCGCTGATGTTTTAAACATGCATTTTTAATGAAAGGGTTCATTATCATGCGTTCATTACTGATACTCACGGTCTTTCCACTTGAACTATTGTAGCAGATTCTCCAGTTATAGGCATCAGGCTATTCAATACAAGGTTTAAAGTCAGCATGAAACACCATTCACAACCCATTTTACTTACGCAATCAGATTTTTGCTCTTTTGAGTAACACTCAGTAGAAAAAAAATAGTGCAGGGCCTGATTTTATTCAAGATCTTTGAGATGAGGAGGGTTGGAGGGGAATAGGGTTGTTATAATACCAAAATTTCGGTAGCTGTAATGCACTTTTTGTGCTTATGCATTTGACGAATGCTTTTATTCAAAGCAGGACAGGGCACTCAACCTTTATGTCAGTATTTTAGGAACAAATCCATAACCTTGACAATATGCTCTCTACAGGACATTTAGGTACAAAAAAGGCTATTAAGTAATATTAAATAATATACTATTGATATAATCATATTAATTGTAACAAAGTAATGTTTTTTTTTTTTTCTCTGCATTTTTAAACAAATAATTAAACTAGTAAACAGTCTGTATTTATCAGGAAATAAGTTTTCACAATGATGTTCATTCTTTTTTGGGATCAATATCCATTGAATAATATTGACAACATAGACAGCAGCAGGTCTGTTGAGCTGTATTTATATCTAAACTTTTTATACAAATCCTTTTTGTTTTTGTCGGACCTGTTTACATTCTCTTAAGACAAAAAATAATCCACCAAGAAATGCATTTGACCATGAACCAGTGTTGTTATTGTAAAACTTTTTAAAATTGTTTTTGGCAACTGAAATAAAGCTAAAATAAAATATAAATATTAGATGAAAAAATTTAACTAGAAATGTTGCTTTGGTAAATAACTGAAATAAGTTAAAGTACTAAAATGACTAAAACGGAAATAAAAATGAGTTTACATTTATGTATTTGTCAGATGTTTTTATCCAAAGCGACTTGCATTGCATTTAATAAAAAATTACAAATGCATATAAAAAAGGCCTAAAACTTATATAGATAACAGCTATAAATAAAAGCTCATTCAAACTAGCAATAAATACTACAAAAGTATATAAATAACGCTAAAATAACAGGAGTGCTTGCAGGGCATGGATGCATATACTTGAATTATACTAAAATGTTTTTAATTTTATTAGCAACTTTGAACTGAAGTACTGGCACTTTTGACAAGGGCATGGGTTGGAAAAATGAGAAATATTTGTGATGTCAGCTGAAAAAAACGAATAAGTCATTTCAGAGGTGTAGATGTATAGTCTACAATAATAGCTGGAATGTCAATTTTAAAAAAGTAAACCGAGTCCATTTTAATTCCATGATGACTTTAATAATGTCTGTTTTTTTTTACCAGCGGTAGAGTGGTCATGGTAAGTCGTGAAACTCAGCTGTGACTCTTCTGCATACAGATGATTAGACACTCTGCTTGAGGGGCCTTTATGGCAGCTTGAGCAAATGAAAAGCCAGAGCCGCTGGAAACGAGGCGCAAAATGTATGAAATAATACATTAGAAAAACTGGCCTGAAGAGCAGTCGGCATTGATCTGCCCATGCGGGCTGGGCAGACTAACAACAAATTAACTCACATGTGTCAAAAAGCCTGTTCTTGTTAATTTTATCTGAGGCTATCTATGGCACAGAGCTCTCGTGAAGTGTTTTGATGTACCACATCTGAAAGCAAAAGCAGAAGGCCTCTCTTAATGTCCAATAGCCTGCAAGCGAACACGCTTCCAGCCTTTTATCAAGACCTTCAAGCTTGCAATGGAGAGATCATTGCTCCTCAGTGCAGGTGAGCGGTGTTTGATATATTTAACAACCTGATCAATCTTAGAAGATTTGCCTGATGAGCACGGAGAGACATTTGCTAACAGGAAATACCTAGTGAGGAGATTTCATTAATCCTGAATGGGCCGAAGTTCTCATTCGAGTTACTGCCGTGTGGTTTCGTTGTGTACATATTTCGAATTACCAAATGACTGGAAGGGGAACTACTGACTGCCTTTGAGTGCTTTATCCAGGCCCTGTTGATTGAGAATCATAAAATTGCCTGAATAATGAATCACCGTGGGTCCCCGAGGCTCCCATCAATGCCTGATTGACGGGCCTCTCTACAAACAGTGGCTGAATGAAGATGGAGGGCTGAAATTCAGAGCCCGATGTATTGGATAAATCAGTGCTCTGTTACCATATATCATCATTAGAATCGGTTATTGAAGTGCCTGGTGAAGCGTAATGGCAGTCTCTCAATTTAGATCTGTGAACAGACAGCAGTGGCTGACTAATTAAAACGAATAAAGTGCTCGCGTACTCCAAAACCACATCGTTATCAGGAAGCTTCTTCAGATGCATGTTGATATCTGTGCTGGCTGCTGAAGGTTATTTGAATCCTTAACTGAAATCATCACTTTTTATCTTGGACTAGTTGAAATGCAGAAAAACAGAGAACAAGGACAGGAGGTGAGCCTCAGATTGTTCTTATCATACACAATATGCACTTTATAGTAGGAAAAAATAGTATTAACGCATCTGAATTTATAAACCATTGTAGACTTTAACCTAAATTTTAAATGATTAGGCCAAAAATCATTTATTTATCTTCATGTCTTTCAAAACCTATTTGACTTTCTTTATTCTGTGAAATGAAAAAGAAGATATTTAGTAGGCTGTCCAAGCTGCTCTTTACCATACAATGAGAATGAATTGTGACCAATGTTGGGGAAAGTAACTTTTAAAAGTAATTCATTACAATATTGCTTTACACCATAAAAAAGTAATTACTTGCATTACTTTTACTTTTTATGGAAAGTAATGCATTGTTACTTTTGCATTACTTTTTGTCACCTGAGCTGAACAAAAAACTCTGGCAACTGTAAAGGCCTTTTTCCACCAAAAGTAAAATTAAGTGCCTGAAGGAAGTGTCTCAACCTCTGCACCTCACTCCCAATTTCACTCAACACTGGGACAGGAGAGGTGTCCGTGAATAAATGGGAAAACAAAGTAACTTGTGTTATTTATTTGAAAAAGTAACTCCGATATTTTCTAGTAAACTTGAAAGTAATGCGTTACTTGGAAAAAAGTAATCTGATTACATAACTCATGTTACTTGTAATGCAGCTACCAATTTCATAGCAATATTTTTTGTAAATAACCTTTTGGACTCTTTTTCATACAAACTTGCATGTTCTATGGCATTAGAACCACTACTTTAATGGTGATTTTTGTTCTTTGTGGAGCTTGACTGCCCCTGGTCACCATCCTCTTGTGTTGTATGGAAAAGAGTAGCCTGAACATTTTTCAAAACTTCTCCTTTTGTGTTCCACAGAAGAAAGCAAGTCATGCATGTTTGGAACAACACGAGGATGAGAA
This sequence comes from Sinocyclocheilus rhinocerous, assembly GCF_001515625.1. Taxonomy (NCBI): domain Eukaryota; kingdom Metazoa; phylum Chordata; class Actinopteri; order Cypriniformes; family Cyprinidae; genus Sinocyclocheilus; species Sinocyclocheilus rhinocerous. Next base: position 856,151 of record NW_015643253.1, on the reverse strand, counting down.
TTTTAATTTATTTTATTTGTACATTTTATGCATTTGGCAGAATAAAATTTTATAATTTTTTTTATTTTAATTTTATTTTTACATTTATACAGAATTTAATAAAGTTCTGATGTATAATTTCAAATTTTATCTTATGATTTTTTAGATATTTGGAGTGATTATATAACCGGAGGACAATGCAAACCAATCATTCCCAGTTTTCAATAAAAATCTTCAAAATGATGGCAGCCTCAAAGGTGACAGTAATGCGACAATATTCTTAGAAATATAAAAATATCTGTCAGCTACTATTTAAGTTTAAAAGAATAGCATGCAGTTGGTTTGAAGTTCATTCGTTGTACATCACATGATACTCTTGGGTCGGTAAAGACTTAAATACCGTATTCATTAAACGCTGCTGAACAAGCAAACAAACAAACAAAACTTGAATATATTGTCATGCCACTGCCATTCATCAGAATTATGGCTGTTTATCTGATGAGGGGAGTAAGGCAATAGTGGGAAGAACCCAATTATCCTAGAATACACCGAATGCAACAGTAATCACCAACTTGAAAGGGCTGTCACTTAAGTAGCACAGAATCAAAAACGTATTTGAGAGAAATATTCTGAGCGAGTGCGTCTAGGGGGTTTCTTAATGACAGTAAATGTGGTGTGGAAATAGATCAAATAGTATCCGATATGAAGGAAGAAGGTCCTTGTCGCTATTGAAGAGAGGAGGGAGTCTCCCTACAAACCGAACAATGCTTTTGGGTCCTGTACATATTTGTGTTTTTACAAGTGTTTGTCTTGCTGCTAACTATTCATTGACGATAATTAGTATTCCTTGGTTCTCGCTTCCCGCAAATGAAGCCACATAGGCCTCCATTGTTTGGTTGAGTCTATGCCCAGCCCAGATGTCGCAACCACTAAGAATTCATGCAGATTAACGTGACGCAGGAGGAATGCTAATGTTATCTTTGTCATCTTCCTGACGGCCAGAGAATTTAATTGCCCTAAAAAAGAGCATAAAAAAAAATGTAAGTCAAATATGTATTTATTACTTATGTTTATCTATTTTTATTATTGAGCTTATTTTAATTAAGTATAATGAATAGCTTTATTAATTAATATAGAATTTTAATTTAAAAATATTTATTTTTCTATAGGAGGAAAAAGGAAACACTATTTTTCCCGCCCTTTGCCCTCGTTAGAACTCTCTCGGCTGATCTAGCATCTCTTGATTACGAACAGAGGCTACCTTGGCTCGCAACTTCATTAAAATCTATTTAAATCAACTTCAACTGCAAAATGCTCCTTCTTCCAGCATGTAAAAAACACGAAGTCTCAGGGAACATCATTAGGGAGTGTGTGTGTGTGTGTGTGTTTCCATACCTGTATTTCTGTTTGGTCTAAGCGGTATGTATGCGCGATAGCTACCTCGCCTAGTTTGGATAATAAGCTCCTTCACAAGTGTCAACACCCTCACCCTTGAATTATACCCATGTCACCCTAATGTGCCTGACAGCCAGAGCACCAGCTCTTCCATTCCTCTTGAACACCTTGTTTTGTTCCTGGTTTCGCAATGAGTGCGTTCCTGCTACAAAGCGCCGCACACTTGCCCTTGGGCGCTAGCCTCAGCACCCTTGTGTCAAATAAGTATGTCACCCACAGGGAGGGGCCCTCGGATGACACCACACAAATCTGACTAAAAACACTTCCTTTTGCAAATACGTCTGCCTCTGAACTAACCCCCCTCATTATTTGTGACAAGAAGTGCCTTGATTTCCAAAACAGTATCAGGGTTATCATTGCGTTTGGAGTGCGGTGGCAAGACTGCAGGGTAGGGTAACGTGAAAGTGTGCCCTGATATTTATTATAAGTAGTTAACTAATTGTTGATGATTTGACACAGTATGATGGTTCTATGAAAGTATGATTTAATATGTAATTGTGCATTTGCATGACTGGAAAAATAAATTTGGACTAAAATGAATAAAAAAATAATGAATTATAATATTAATTGTATTATTTAATGAATGAATGAATGCATTTTTTAGTAATTAATATATAATATTTTAATGTAAAAATGTTTTTCCAATTATATATTATATATAAAAAATAATTAATGAAAATAATTTATATATATATATATATATATATATAT
>NW_015643253.1:778658-851116 GCF_001515625.1 Sinocyclocheilus rhinocerous | reverse complement strand
ACACACACACACACACACACACACTTTTCAATAAAATATTGTGTATTACTACTAGTTACTGTCAAATGCATTATTTAATTGATTTATTAATGTGTGTGTTTTTGTATTTATATAAAATTGAAAAGTATTTCTAAATAAAAAAAAATTTAAATATGTATTTATTACTTATGTTTATCTATTTTTATTATTGAGCTTATTTTAATTAAGTATAATGAATAGCTTTATTAATTAATATAGAATTTTAATTTAAAAATATTTATTTTTCTATATTATATATAATGTATATTTTATATAAATCGTTAAATATTTATTTATTTTAATTTACAGTACATTTGAGGTATGATAAATTCACTGAAGTCTGATTAAATTACGCTGCATAAAGCAAATAATATTTTTACTTCTTACTTGTTTTTAACAGGACCCTACTCACTCATCTAGAACTGGGGAGGTTTGGTGTCGGGTTTGAGGAGTTCTGCACTCATCTGCAGTTGTATAATACTTATGTTGACAACATTCAGACAGCTAAAAAAGCCCTCATGGTAAGTTGAAGTTAAATGTTTTACATGTTAAATTTGACTCCCTTTCACTTCTGACAACCGTACTTACAAGTGTGACTCTTTATGTTGTACGGTCTTGAGTAATGCCTGCGTGAACATAGCTGTAAATTAAAGTGAATATTATTACATTTCACTGATTGTGTCACTTTCCACCTCTTTTGATTATGATTTGAAAGTTACTAAATCAAACGGTTGCTGGTATTGGTTTTTTCGTGAGTAAATGCCTTCTTTTACCTGGATAGAGGTCACCTACTTACACAAAAGCCGGTGGCTGCATCTGTCGATATGAAATCATGAATATGTATTTAATATAGATCTATGGTAATGTGCAGGATTGACAGTATGTCATGCTCTACTAGTGCGTGTATCCGTACCTGTATTTCTGTTTGGTCTAAGCGGTACCTACCTTGCCTAGTTTGGATAATAAGCTCCCTCACAAGTGTCAACACCCTCACCCTTGAATTATACCCATGTCACCCTAATGTGCCTGACAGCCAGAGCACCAGCTCTTCCATTCCTCTTGAACACCTTGTTTTGTTCCTGGTTTCGCAATGAGTGCGTTCCTGCTACAAAGCGCCGCACACTTGCCCTTGGGCGCTAGCCTCAGCACCCTTGTGTCAAATAAGTATGTCACCCACAGGGAGGGGCCCTCGGATGACACCACACAAATCTGACTAAAAACACTTCCTTTTGCAAATACGTCTGCCTCTGAACTAACCCCCCTCATTATTTGTGACAAGAAGTGCCTTGATTTCCAAAACAGTATCAGGGTTATCATTGCGTTTGGAGTGCGGTGGCAAGACTGCAGGGTAGGGTAACGTGAAAGTGTGCCCTGATATTTATTATAAGTAGTTAACTAATTGTTGATGATTTGACACAGTATGATGGTTCTATGAAAGTATGATTTAATATGTAATTGTGCATTTGCATGACTGGAAAAATAAATTTGGACTAAAATGAATAAAAAAATAATGAATTATAATATTAATTGTATTATTTAATGAATGAATGAATGCATTTTTTAGTAATTAATATATAATATTTTAATGTAAAAATGTTTTTCCAATTATATATTATATATATGGCTGCATCTGTCGATATGAAATCATGAATATGTATTTAATATAGATCTATGGTAATGTGCAGGATTGACAGTATGTCATGCTCTACTTCTAATTAGTCCAAACCTATTAAATCATTGTACAACTCCTCATCTATGGCACCTTTTTTTGCCCTACCACATTACTCGGCTCAACCTTGTGGGGAAAAGAAGAAGAGAAGACACGATGTCGGGTCAGTAACTCAAAGATCGCCATTCAGAATGATTGACGTTTGGAACGGTGAAAAAAAAAGGAGTCACCTACCTGATTAAGGCTTATGGATGACACTCTGTGCAAACAGATCTCTCCAGGCAAAGCCCAGCGGTACCATTAGGTCCAACACTACCATCTCATTACGCCTGACTTAAATGGGCAGCCTCCATCAGTCGGCCGGAAAAAAAGTGAGATGTGGAGTCTCTCTCTTTGCTAATTAGCTCCTCCCTCGGCAAGGCACCTGTACCCAAGTGTACAGATGACTGATTCCTTGTTAGACCAAATCAGTTAGCGGTTAAAGAATCATCGGCATGCCTGGCTAATGCTAACTTCTGTATTCTGTGTGCTTACGGTGAACTGAGGGGGCATTGTAACGTGTTTCGTGCTATGCCAGTAATTGTGTCTAATACTGAATATATGTTCGAGTGTTAGCCTCACAGCAAAGCTCTTCCAAGCTGCATGCTAACGTCTGGTTTTATTTATCTGAGGGGAAGCCTGGAGCCTCACAGATATTAATGTCTTAATTAAGAGGAGGAATGCGTCTGCGGCCAATTGACTGATTCTCATTGATTGCAGACTGAGCTGTTTAAGTTAGCATTGATTCCTCCGCTTGGCCTACATGGCTGTAATTGCTGGAACATGGGCTGGTGTGTTCGCCATGTCACATGATTCAAAACATGGCTCGTTTGTCCTTCAAAATCCATCATCCCATGAAGCTGATTAAGAGGATAGCAATCTAGACCAAGATCTCAACGTTTTCCCAACCAGTGACTCTCTTTACATATTTTATACATGTTAATTTGACATTTTTTATTTTCTTTTTAATACAATCTTCAACCTTGACAGAACATACAGCATAAGGAAGTGTGGTGCAATAGTAACTTTTATAAATATATAATAATGTGATGCTTAAATCTGTTAAAATGTAGCTAGATAGTTTTGAATTATTTTAGGAATGCACAATATATCTGTACCAGGGGTCGGCAACCTTTTGGGCATAAAGTGCCAATTTTAATTTTTCTTGTTAATCACTGTGCCAATGAGCCCCTCCCATTCCCCACCCCGTTTTTATGCTGTTTTCATACAATACATAATCTTTTTTTAAATGTTCAGATAAAAATCTTTTTTTTTTTTTTTTAACTGGTGTAAATGTTTAACAAGGCTACATTTATTTGATCAAATATAAATGAAAATCAAGTATATGAAATATTATTAAATTTTAAATAATTCTATTTTAAGATTAAATATAAAAATTTCCTATATTTAATAGGGATCTTTGATAAATAGAAAGGTCAAATGAAAACAACAGCTGTAATCTTTAAAAATACTAATAATGCAACTCTCAAAATTAATATATTTTTCATGCTGTACATTATAATTTTGAGATGCTTAAATTCACTTGTTAAATATTTAAATTGTTTAATGTTTTGTTTTTTTATTCAGACAAAATTGATCAATTTTATTACAAATTATATTGTTGTTTTTTTTAATTATAGAATTTTAAAATTGTTTTGATGACTTGCCTATTATTTTTCAAACGTGGAAAGCTCTTGATTTGACAGGATTCACTCAGAGTTTTTTTTTTTGGCTGTCCTGAATGAAGGATTCCTCTCACAGCATGTCCGACATGCGGTGATTTAATGTTGGTGTGTTTCTCAGATTGAGACCCCAGCTGCTTCAGCCATAAATGTTAGCTGAGCAGGTGTTGTACACGGTGTGTGCCGTTTGAAGATGATGGATTGTTTCTTGTACTTGATATGTTTATTTATTATTTACTTAGCGCAGAAAAGTAGCACCGACCTAGGCTTTTCTCAGAGGGAAGCACAATTCAAAACAAATTTTACATAAAGTAGTGATATTTTGCTATGCTAATGCAGACTCCGCCTGTCATTAGCCTGACTTGGTTTGTGTGAATGTATATTTAATAATGAAACCAGGGTTGCTCTATTCAGAAGTTGTGATAAGAGACAACAGAGATGTCTCGTCTCATTGTGCATGAGTGAGATTCAGTCACAAGCGAGACTGAATGTACAATTCAGTAGACATCACGCCACATGCATCATCTACGGGGGTGATACTGTTGGTGGGAGGTAAACAGTGTTATCGCTAGCTCTATCAAATGTGCTCTACTGTTGTATCAGGATGTTTTCATATAAGCAGATCTTTGATTCATGGTTAATTTCCTTCTCAGGTTCAGGTGAAGAAAAGCAAAGCCTTCAGACGGTTTAAAAAGCTCCAGGAGTCGAGGCCTGAGTTCAGTCAGCAGAAACTTGAGGACTTGCTAACGCTTCCTCTTCAGCGCATCCAGCAGTAAGTCCTCAAGTACACTTGTGACAGTATTTGAACTTTAAAGACAACGGTTATTGATTATCAGCAGATATTAGTATTATTATTATTTTTATTTTTCGGTTATTGGCCAATATTGGATATTTAATTGTGCAATGTGCATGCTCATTTACACAATATTTATATTAAGATCACTTTTGCTATCATCTAGTGTTTATTTAATAATATTTGTGTATTGTGTATAATATCCATTTTCTAAAAAAATATATACATACACACACACACACAAATATATATATGATATTTATACAAAGTAATATAAAATTTTAAAGTCAACCATTTATCGGTTTTTGGCCGATATTAGAGGTTTGGTCATTTATTTATTTATTTATTGGTTATCACCCAGCATTAGAGTTTTTTATTTTTTATTTTTTTAATCTGTTATCAGCCGAATTAGAATATTTAATTGTGCATGCTCATTTCTTTTATTTTTATATTTAGATGCTCACTTAATGCTCACTTAAAGTTTAAAATGTATTTAAAGTTAATATCTGTGTAAAATACGCTAATAATTTAACAGTTAAATGTACTCTTTAGCAAATATCAAAATGAATATAAATTTTTCATTTTATGCATTATAATGTTGTGATGCCTAAATTCACTTGTTGCATTTAAAGTTATGATTTTTAGTTTTAAGTGTTTTATTTTTATTGATTTATTTATTTAAATAATTTATATAATATTATAATTTTAGTCGGTTATCGGCTATAACATGAGCATTTTTATCAGCTTGTTGTTATGGGAAATAATTCTTATATTGGTGCATCCCTAGCTGAAAAGAGAAATTATTTCATAGCAGGTTTTTGTTTTGTAGACATAGACATGAGTGTTTGTGAAAACTTTATTACTTATTTTTATTATATATTTATACTTTATTTATCCATTTGATGATGGTATTGATGCATAAATGACACACTTCACCTAAAGATATTTTGATTTTGTGCTGTTTAATGGACTCCTCAACCACTTATTGCAATTGACGTGCAAAGTTTTCTTCAAATCTCATTAAATGTCAGAGTACCTCAGCCATTGAATTTTCAAGTAAATGAGATGGATTGGTCAGCGGATGTTTTTTGTGTATTTAAAGTTTAAACCATCTGCTTTGTTGAAGAGATTACGGGATCGGCAGCATCAACAGGATGGCAGCATTGAACTGCAGTCAGTTCTTGATGGGAATGTAAAGCGTTTTGGTTATGCATCAGTATCTTCTGACACAGGCCAGTCTACTTCACAGTCTTCTGCTCAGCTGTCAAATCACTCTACAACTTCACATTTTGTTGATCGCACTATGTGGATTTACTTTAAAGAGGGATTTTGGGAATCATTTGATGGCATGATTACAGAAAGCTGTCACCACCGGGTTATGGTTTTCATGCTTGAATTCTCCATCCGTATTTCTGTGCTTTGGAGGAGTCAGAGCACGACGTGTACCGAGCCTCTCAATGACAGACGTAATTATTGTTTGATGTTGTGCTCACACCTGCCTTCAGACTGTCCAAGAACTGTCAAAATCCCTTTTGTTAAGCCGCCGTTTTTCTTGGCTGTAATTTCATGCGGTCGTGGTCTCAGCCGTTAATTAGTGTAACAGGGTGCGAAATGAACTAGAACATGCTTAAGAACCAGCGTAAATTACATGGCATTCCTTTATCAAGCTGCTCGAGTCCCATCTTAATTAGGCTTTTATGTCACTCCTTCTTATTAAATGTAGTTTCCAACATGAAAGAAGACAAACACAATGTCATTCTAGCTATGACGATAATTAGGCCTTTATATTTATTCTTTATAAGAACATTCCTCAGCTAGCACCCACCTGTCATGGTTTTCATTCAGTGGCTTCATCATATGCAAAATGACAATCCTGTTTGTTTACAGGCCCTCTTTATGTGTCTTTGTGCATCCATTTTAGGTGATTTGATCATGATTTTACTCCTGGTTTTAGCATGAACGTCCTTTGACCACTAGAGATTTGATTTTATTATATTTCATGACTACACATCACTTACATTGTCAGTGTATCGCTGTGTAAAGCACAAAAAGTAAACCAAAATAAATTGACATGTGAAGCATTATAATTTTTCTATCTATCTATATATCATCTGTCTGTCTGTCTAAGCAAGGATGCACTAAATTGGTCAAAACTGAAAGTAAAGACATTTATAATGTTGCAAAAGATTTTTTTATTATTATTTCAAATAAATATTGTTCTTTTGAACTTTCTATTTATCAAAGAATGCTGAAAAAATATATCACGGTTTCCAAAAAAATATTAAGCAGCACGACTGTTTTTAACATTGATAATAATAGTAGGAAATGGCTTTTTGTGCACCAAATTAGCATATGTGACCCTGGACCACAAAACCAGTCATAAGGGTCAATTTTTTGAAATTGAGATTTATGCATCATCTGAAAGCTGAATAAGCAAAGCTTTCCATTGATGTATAGTTTGTTAGAATAGGACAATATTTGGCCCGAGACAACTATTTTTCAAACAACTATTTGAAAATCTGGAATCTGACGGTGCAAAAAAATCTAAATACTGAGAAAATCGCCTTTAAAGTTCTTAGCAATGCATATTACTAATCAAAAATTAAGTTTTGATATATTTACAGTAGGAAATTTACAAAATATCTTCATGGAACATGATCTTTACTTAATATCCTAATGATTTTTGGCATAAAAGAAAAATCAATAATTTTAACCCATACAATGTTTTTTTTAGCTATTGCTAAAAATATACCCAAGCGACTTAAGACTGGTTTTGTGGTCCAGGGTCACATTTAGAATGTTTTCTGGAATAATGGCTGCTGAAAATTCAGCTCTGTCCTCACAGGAATAAATAAAAACATTTAAATGGGAAACTTGAAAATTGTAATAATATTTCATAATATTACTAGTTTTACTGTATTTTTAATCAAATAAATGCAGCCTTGGTGACCATAAGTGACTTCTTTCTAAAACATTCATAAAAGCTTATTGACCAAACTTTTGAACAGTAGTGTACAGTATTTTTACCTTTTTTTTTTTTTCTTTTTTTTTTTTGGAACAGATAGGTGCTTTCTTTCAAAACCAAACGAAACTGGCAAAGTTTTAAACACTTGTTTTAGTGCAGTGGATGATTGACAAGAAATTAGTCGGTCCTCTAGAATGTATTATTATTTTTACTACCAATGCAATGTGGTCACATTCACTCAGCGTTTTAAATGTGATATGTATGATTAGATCACATAACATTTTGTACTCCATTTATACCTGTTTTGAGCACTGACCACTTGTTATAAGTTCACCTAACACCGGATTCACAAGATGACAGCCTTTCGAATGGATGCAAGCCAGGTTTTTTCTCACTGTTTTTGTCATGCAGCAAACCGCAGGACTTTGTGTTATCACAGAGATATCCTCTAATTTCCCTCGGAACTGCCGAGCGCTGACATCTCAATCAGCATGTTCAAAGATGCCCTTGATCTGATCTCATCCTCTCAGGCCCTGATCACTGTGTTTCCTATTGTCCCCGCATCGATTCTGCCTCTCCTCCGTTCTTGGAAAGCGAGGACACACGGGGGCGCATAATTGTATGATGATCTTAAGTGGCACGGCAGAAGAGCTCCATTCTCGGAGAGTGCTGATAATCAGGAGTACCGCCTCTAACGGGGACTCGGGAGGAAATTGTTGTCACTTATTGGGCTGGAAGATGATGGATGGCGAGGCTGGCTGTGTGTGGATCATGGTGGCTACTTAAGACATGGAGCAGGACTGTTGGGAGGGAGGATAAAATCATTCCTATTATTAAATGCCATTTACTGCAGCTGCTGAGAAGAGATTCATGTTGAGTCGCTCTCCTCTCAACTCTTCTTCTCCTCCCTGAGGTGTTCCTGACTACAGATGGACATTTTGGACAATTTGTCGAGTGTCAGACAGAGAAATGAAGTCAATGAACAAATAATTATTTCTTTGTTATGGGCATAATTAAAATTCTGTAAAATGTCACATTAAATGTAAAATAAAACATTAAAAACTAAAACCAGTTATTTTAAGTGGTCAAAGTAAATTGAAAGTGACGGTATGAAAATCGATATTGATTTCTTTTCTATCCATCATTCTGTCTAGCGTTCTGTCATTCCATCTCTCATTCTGTCTGTCTTTCTTTCTATGTGCTGTTCTGTTTGTCTATCCGTCATTCTGTCTATCATTCTGTCTTTCGTTCTATCTATCCATTATTTTATCTGTCTATCATTCTATCTGTCTATCCAACATTCTATTCTTTTTTCTGTCTGTCTATCTCTTGATTATTCAATCAGTCTAACCATCGTTCTATCTGTCTATCCATCATTTTATCATTCTATCTATAGTTTTATCCATCGTTCTATCTAGCATTCCATCGTTCTGTCTTTCATTGTATCTGCCTTTTGTTCTGGGGCCTGGTGTCATTGCAGACATCCTGGCATCCAGTTTATTGGGTGAGGGGACTGTGACGATTTGTTAATCTAATGAATAACTGATTTGTTAAATCAAATGAAAAATTGTGTGTTTGATTGGTCCAGACGCTACACTATCGTTCTATCAATTATTCTGCCTGTCTATTTATCTGTCATTGTATCTGTCTTCCATCATTTTATCTATCATTCTGTCTGTATATCTATCGTTCTATCAGTCTATAGTTCTATCTTTCATTATATCTGCCTCTCTTATTCTGTCTGTCTGTTCATCGTTCTGTCTATCTATCGTTCTATCTGTCGTTCTGCCATTTGCCTGTCTGTAAACTGTCTTTAAGTTTTGTTAAACTGTATTCAAAACATTCATTTTCTAGTTAAAAAGACAGTTCTATGAATTTCTTTGAATTTAAGTTCATTTTAATTCTAAAATTGCTTCCTCAATTCTGATTCATTATAAATACAGAGAATAAATTGGAATTTAAAAGGTATTTAAAATTTGTAAATGCATCGCACTGTAAAGTAGTGTTGTAAATTACACCGTAACGGATTAAATTTCAAAACTAAAAGCCCGGTTTGCATTTGTTATATCTTTTATATGAAATGTTTCTGTCCCTGTATCTGACCATGGCATTGATTGTGTCTAGCATTAGTTCTAGGTAGTTTAAGCCTTATAGTAATAAAACGGCATGTTTTTTAACACACTTCTACAACTCTATAATGGATTTGAATGTCCTCAACATCGACGATGAGAAGTGCCATATAAGAGGTTAATCTTTCGCTTTGTGGTGGAACTCGTCGCTCAGAGCGGGTCAGAAGGTAATGGTCGTGTCTCTTTTACATGCAGAGAGCCTCAAAAAACGGTGGAGGACTCGTGTTAATGGAGCTGAGCCATTATGTAGCCGATAGTGTCAGGGCTGTTATATGGGCCTGTGCTTACACAGCAGAATGGGTTCAATTCAATCGGTGCTTCAAACACAACATAATGAGGAGTTCAGGAGGGTTTCTCACCATTTGTGTTTGTTTGCAAAGGTGTTGATTGAACTCATTTAAAAGCAGCTTTGTAGCGCTGTCCTCCTAATCGTGCTTTCTATGCTATTGAGACGTCGCTTTTACATGGAAGTTGAGAGGTCACATCCTCCATATCTATGGTTTAGTCTTAAGACAAGACCTCGGGTGAACTCACCTCCTCTCTTCTTTTGATCTGTTCAAATGGGTAATGCCAAAGCTCACTTTTTTCGATTCAGCCTGAGACTCGAAGGACTAGGATGAGTACTACAGGATTCTTCAGTCTTGTAAAAGCGCTTTTTATTTAATATTTACTCTCAGAACTGGTATTGATCCTTTAAATATAACATTACCCTCATCTCGTCGTCCTTGATATGTTGACCTCAGGTAGTGATTGCCTACTACAATACTTGGCTCTCAAGCAGAGAAGACTTATTGAAATTCTTGGAAGCTATCGGACAATCTGCTTTATGTCTTGGCTTTTGTTAATTAGGTTCAGGCACTCGGGAACAGTCAAAGTGCGGTGAAAAACTTGTAAAACTCTTCTCAAAGTGCTGCTGTGGCATTATATGCATTTAAGCTTGTTATTTTGTTTATTGAGATTCAATTCAAGTTTATTTGTATTATATTACAAATCGTTGCAAAGCAACTTTACAGAAAATTAAGTTTCTACAATATTTAGTAGTAGCTTATCAGTGGTGACTGTCAGTTTATGTACATATGGCAGAAATGTATGGAAAATCAATTAAAGACGTAATCAAACAGACGATGAACACTATTAACAGCAATTATTATATGATGCAATCAATATAGCAAAGTTTGGTAGTTCTGTATGTTGTTTCAGGGTTGGCATCATCTGAGGTCCTCTGAGGGGTTGGCATCATCTCTTCTCAGGTGTTCTGGATCCAGACTGAAGCTTGTGATTTAAGATTATTGTTTGTGTGCATAGCAAGTATTCTCAGCACATATCAGTTCAGAGGGAATTTTTTAAATATCCAATTAGCCAATTGGAGTCTAATTAGCAGTTTTAATACACTGAAAATTATTACTATCCAATCAAGATGACTTGTTTGTGAGATACTATTTCAAGAATGCTGTAACTATCAGCATTATAATTGATAGATTCTTTTAAAGAGAGAGTTCATGCAGAAATGAAAATCCCATCATCATTTATTCACCCTCATGTTGTTCCCAACCTGTAAGAAGATAATTTGAAAAAAAATCAGTTTTTTCATGTACACTGGAAAAAAATAGTAGTAGAAAAACTGAAATGGTAAATTATTTCTGTAGGCTGCAGATGTTTTTTGTGCTAGCAAGATGAAAGTTAGCAAGATGTTTAACCTCGCTAACTAAAAACAGAGTTTACGTTTTTTTTTGTGCGTGTTTGATTTTATTTCTAAACGTGAAATTTCGAAGTACAAAAACAGAAATAGTATTTCCTTTTTATTTTATTTATTTTTTATTTTTATTTTATATTTCATATTTCATTTCCAAACAGCATGTATCACACCGAATTCAACGTGAAATTTCAAAGTAGAAATGCTGAAATAGTATTTCCTTTTGTGTGCTAACTAAAAACAGAGTCAAAGTTATTGTTGTTGTTTTTTATATTTGTTTTATTTTTCCTGAAGTTTTTCAGATAATAACAAATCCAGAATCTTTTTATTTTTTATTTATTTGTTTATAAATTTTTTTAATAAATAGCAATTAACAAATTGAATTAAACATACAATTTCGAAGTAGAAAAACTGAAATAGTATTTTCTTGTTAAACATACCAATAATCTTTGTTTTATTTACAACAAAAATCATTTTACAGCATATGTGATGTCAGTGGGGTCCAAGATTGGATTGATATGATAACAAACCTTTCATTCATGCATTCATTAATGCATGAAATCCATGCAATCAAAGCCAAAGTCACGTGACTCCCATGGCACCTCAGAAAAAGCCACATTCTTCATACAATCCCAATGTACTGTGAACACAATATGCATTTTGTTATCATTTGTGTTATAATTTAATTGCAGAAGTTGGCGACGTCTTGGGGCCTTCAGAGCTGATGTGCTCATACGTCTGCAGCTATTAAAGAGCAGTAGTTATGCAACAGCCAACGCAGTGTTCAATAACCCATGCAGGAGTCTGACAGTGGCTGTTGTCCCTTAATTAGGAATTTGAATCCTTAATGCACATGTAAAGACAAATAATTAGACAGATATTTCCTCCTCATCCTCTCCTGCACTGACATGTGCATGTAACTACCGGGTGACCCGACATATCTGCAGCGGTGGGGGGGGGTGGAGGAAGAGAATGAAAACGTGAAGCTTGTTTCATCTGTATATTACAAAGGAATTAGCGCAGCAAGGCGTCCATGCCGGTAACTAGGCCAGCGACGCTTTCTAGCGCTCCTCTTCATTAGAATATCTGAACTGTTATAAATACGGTTCAGATTACGTTATTGTCTTGTTATCTTCTCTTTGCTTTGCACGCTAATGAGTGGGACAGGGCAGCTAAACGAGCAAGTTCCGTTTACATTATTTGGAATGTGCTTTAATAATGCTCATTAGGCCGTTCCCTTTTTTGTTACTGTGCCACTTTAATTAGATTTCTTGCCCCCCACGCCCCTAATAAGGGCATTCGTGGCTGATAATGCCTGTAATCTATTTGTTACTACAAGATGAGACAAGAAGAAAAAGAAGTAAGATTATTTCTCTTTTTAAGTGCCTTTTATTAGAAGGAGGCTTAATTGGGGCTTGTTGTTTGGTTTCCTCTTTTCTTTCATTTCTAATGAGTAATATGCTACTGCTCTAGTTTTTCCTTTGTTCAGAAAGCCTGTTTAGTTGGGTTTCGTTTAGGCTGTTTGTAGGCCACAGAGTTTTTTTTTAATTTTTTTTATTTATTATATATAGAGATTTTTTAATTTTTATTATTTGTTTCATTTTCTAGATGATGCCTAGATTTTTCAAAACTCCAAACTCCAAAGTATTAAACGTTTTTGTATTATTATTATGTATAATAATAATAATAGCATGGTGATTGCTCCTAGTGATTGTTGTGAGCGTTTCACTGCCCTGGCACCCATATGTCTGCTTGAACCGATGCGTTCGGGTCTTGACCTGATAGAAGGAGCAGTGAGAACAAAGAACGAGACACTCACAGACAGAAATCAATGGCAGTTGTCAATGAAGTCCAAGGTCATCGTGCACCCCTGAACCAACAGATTAAGGGAGCACCCATTTGGCAAAAGTACTTTTTAGGTTGAGACGTAGTGATGGATCTCTTCTGAGGTTTTTCAGGTTTCATGTTACTTTAGCCAGGTAATAGTGGTGTATTTTCAGCCGATATTAGCTGTGTTTTTATTAAACCGCATTTCAATCATGACAACTCTCTGAATGTTTTAGCATGGTGATGGATATGACAATGTTAATGTATTTGGTCTTGGCAGCATTAACCAATCAGCTTGTGCCAAGTCGTTTAACTCTCTGAATATCATCAGTTACGTTAACACCCTGTCAGAATGCGCCATCTAGAGTTTCATGACTGAACTATATGTTTATTTAAAGTGATGGTTCAAAAATGATTATGAAAATTCTGTCATCATTTACTCATCCTCACTTTGTTTCAAACCTGTATTGCTGTCTTTCTTCTGTGAAACATAAAAGCTAATTTAAGAAATGTCTCAGTATTTATTTTTATTTTTTTTCATACAATGGAAGTCAATGGTAACCAAAGTAGTTTGTAAATGATGACAGAATTTTTAAAGATCTTTAAATCTTTAATATATTTCATAAGAACAGGGATCTAAAATGTAATCGGTTGAGGACATTTAATACTTGCATACGGCAAAATTATCATAAATAATAATTGAATAAATGAGCATGCACATGCTGGGATTTTTCAGCTTCAGCTTTTAATATGGGAAGCTTTGCAGGATATCCCACAAGCCCTGCTGTGAATAAATACACATCCTGTACACAAACTGACTGTTTTGCATGAAAATGTTTATCAAGTGACCTCTAAACTCCTGAGAGGGAGGGAGGGCCGAAAAAGAGGAGTCAGAAGGCCCCATATCAGACATTACCTCCTCTCTCTCTCTTTGGCCTTGTAGTCGCAACCCTCTTAAAATCTCGCGTCAGAAGTGGAGTTTAAAGAATGTGCTCCTCCACCCCCCTCTGTGGTTGTCACGGGTGATGGGTGACATGGGTGTCTTGGCGGCTGCCACCACTGTTTACATAATTTCGACATGGCCGCAGGGAAAAAGAGACTACGGCTGCAACGATCTTCACTTCACACTCCTCCAATTAGAAAGGCCCCTGCTCCGCCGCTTAGCACGGCTCTCAGGGAACGGGAATATTCGTGCTTAACTTTTCAGCCCGCGGGGATCGGCAGGCTGAGTCACCAAAGAAAGATGCCACGGTGGAGTTGAGAGGACGCTTAAGACAGACTAAAGATGCCCCAGTTTATCTGACAACATCTAAAATGGTGGACTTGACGTGGAATTTGGTGCCAGACATGTGGAGAATATTTTGTGAGCACTGAAATGTTTTATTGTGAAGTGACGATACCACAGAGTCGAACTTTTTCTGAGAGCCTTCTCATTTGAAAGAAGCCTTTGATGTCTCTAGTCGCTGGAGTTCTGCTTAAGTGAACTGTAATCTCTGGCATTAAGACTCGCTCTATCTTTATCTCCACCCCTGAAACATGAAATGAATTACTACCAAATTTTCTCCTCTCTCAATTTGACCCTCACCTTGCAATAGGGGTCATTTCCTTAATTGGGCCCTTGATTTGCCCAGCCATTTATAACCTTTTTTGTGTCATCAGGGGAGAATAGCACAATAATCAATATTTAATATTTTCCTGAACAGAGGTGAATGTAAAGTTTGACCCCGTGCACTTGTTTGTGTGACCCGGACAGAAGGAAATGCATTCTAATTTTTCCTCCTTCAAATCCTTTCCTCATCCTTATAAAATAGCACAAAATCAGTTCCGCCGCATTGTTGGAGGAAGCAGAAATACGACACGTTAGTGTAATTTTGTAGGCTGAATGGCTTTTTATTCCTTATCAAAAAGAAAAGCTTTTTTTCTTAAACGTGTCTTAATGCGAGTAATGTCGTCTTACGATGACAGCACTTGTCCGACCTCCTTACCCTGACACGACGAGATGGGTTTTCTCTTGCACTTTAAGGGTGTATTTATAGAAACGTTGCATTAAGCCTGTGCCGTGTTTTGTTTATTTGTTGCTTTTTTAGGTACAAGCATTTCTTGAGGGACTTGACAGAGAACACCGGTCCAGACAACCCAGAGTTTCAACAGCTTTCAAGTAAGAGGCACCGCCGTCTCGCAATTCGACAAACACTCTCTTATCCTGTTTGCGCTCTGTGACAAAAGTGTTGATGGGTTTAGCCTGTCTAGATTTTTTTTTTCATTATCTGTTTATTGTCAGGATCTGTATCAAGCTGCGGAATCACATTCACCCAAAGTCACACTTGTTATGCTTGTCAAATTTGCTTTCCACTCTAGTTTGTCACTTACAGAGCAACCTAAAAAGAGATCACTCAACGTGTTTGTGATGATGAGGTGCTTTGCAGAGATAAGCATTGCGGAGGGTACCATGGCCTGTTGAAGAAGGTGCAAATGCAGAAATCGTTTCATACGGTGCCAAAACAAACCTGCGTCTTAAAGGGAAAAAAGTTTTTAAGCTGGCAGCTGAAAAGACAGCCTCCCTTGTCTTTGTTAGGGTGACAAAGAACAACTCTGGGCCCCTGTTGTAGCGCTCACGTGTTGTTATTGTCACCGGGTGGCATATTGTAAAGGGAATTATTTAAAAACAACCCCAGACAAATTATATTGTATCTGATTAAGCAAACTAGCAGTGAAACTCACAAGAGGCTTTGTTGTTGTTTTCCAGTTTTCTTTTTGTGTTGATATTTTTTTTTCTCATCACACGTATGCAGCGAAACTCCACAGTTTTAATTATCATGATTGCGGCGTTCGTCAATTGCTTGCATTTTGGAACGCTAACTTCTGTGTTTCCCTACAGCCAAGTATCTCCTGAACTCGACCGCGAAGACTGTCAAAGGTTAATTAAAAAAAGTTAACACTCAAGAACTCCTCGGACCGAGTTCTGTTTAAACATACTGAATGTCTAAAATAAGAAGACCGAGAGAGTGTTCATAGAATGTGGAATGAGATGGTATTAATAATGCATCAGCCATAGCTCTGTTGAAACACAATTATAGAGAGGGTTTTCTTAAAAGGGAAGGACTGAGAGACGTACAGAGAGAGGCCCAGTCATCTCTAAACAGTCACTTTGTTTGGTTTTTGCTTGTAATTGTTCTAAAGATAAGCGACTCAATTAGGCTGTGATTATTTTACTATGAAGCAAACGCCCCAAGCGCTGTTCATTGTCTGAATTGTTATAGTCAATAAGACCAAAGCTGGGTTTAAAATTAGTATCCATCTGCTTGTTTGTGTTTCTTTTTTCTTCTTAATGAGTTGATGATGTCTACATTAGTTAATGAATTCCCGGCACGGTAATTGGCTAAATGTTTTCTCTAAAATTTTAGTTGCAAACTAAAAAAGTTTGATCTGAAACTCTGAAAACGAGTTCACGCTACATTATTTAGATCACGTTTTGACGCTTTTATGTTGCACAGCTTGCTTCCAATAAACCAATGAACCGCAGAAATCAGTTTTGTACAGAAACCGTGTTTATCAGGCAGACGAAAACACAAAAGATTCAGATGAAGTATGTAGGCCTTGTGCTTTGGATGGCTAGCACAACATCCTATGGCAAGGGCAACCACCAATCAGTGGTTTTTGGACATGTTAATGCACCCTCATCTTTCTCCAGGGGGTTGATGGTGAAATCAAACATTGTGTGGAGGCCAAAAACAAACTGTTATTATCATATGGAATAATGCAGTCTGCATAATGCATGAACGCCTATGGGTGTGCACTTATTAGTGTGTCATGTTGTTGTATTACTCGTGAGAGACTCGTAATAAGTTCAAAATTGCATAAATAGGGCACACTCGTGTTCATATTGAACTATGTGTACTTTTTTGTGGAACCATCAAATTATACAGTTATGGTAATGATTTAACACTCTACTCAAAGAAGTGCATATATTGTTATTATTTACAGTAGATCATAGATTTGCATTACATTAATTCCATTAGTACACACAAACAATTATGCATTTGAACATGTTCATTACTGAGTCCGTAATGTATCTGTGAACAAACACTAGAAGTAATGCTTCAAGAATGAAGCTTGTCACTTTTTGATGTCAAAAAAAGGTTTTGAAATCTGGTTTCATTGATGCGCCTAATCTGCGATTAGTCATGTTATGTTTTTACCAACATGACAGAAAACTTAAAAAGCTGTCTTTAAATGTACACAATGTGACATGCTTCAGTCTTTCATTGTGTGCTTGGCATAAGGAGGAATTTTAGCGTTGTGTTTAGTTTGTTGTACCTGCAGAGTTTGGTTATGTGTCCATTCAGTCCCTTCTGCTGTTTTATGCCATGTGCCCTTTTGGTGCAGAGGCAGTGAAAGCCATCTCAGAGGTCGCCCAGCGGATCCAGGACAACGCCCGCAGCCATGAGAACCACCTGCAGCTGCGCAGAGTCCAGAAACAGCTGAAGGGCCGAAAGACCAGAATCCTGACTCCAGGTTAGAGACTGTGATCTTCCATTCTTTTTATCTCCCAGAGCTCCATGGAGAGCCAGAGAGTTAAGCGGATGAAGGAGGTCAGGTGGAAGAGTGTGGAAAAGTAGTCTTGTTTAAAAGAGACCCAGCTGTTTGCCCATAATCAATAGAGGTGGGTTTGTTTTTGCCAGGCACAATCGTAGTCTCCAATGAGAGAATTAACTGAATTTATCGACAAGTTCTCGCCGCTAATTGGTAATGGAAGGGAAGTGTGCCTTAAGTCAGTTCTTTCCATCTTTCTTCTCTTTTGCTACTTGTGGAGTGGAGGTCCTTTCTTCCTTCTTATTTATCCCAAGGGAGAATGCCCACGTGTGAAACAAAGGAGATGGAGAAGGAAGAGAGAGAGAGAAAAAGACACAGAGGGCCTTGTCGTGAATGCCTTGGCCTGCCAATCTCCCCCAGGACCAATTAGCGCCTCTCCTCATCTTGTGGGCCGGCAGATAAAAAGGAAGCTGGGAGAAAGGGAGCTAGAGAGAGTGTGTGTGTGCACAAAGGTGGTTGGGAGGCTGGCGATGAATACCCAACGAGCACTGGGCTCATTTCACACAGCGCCGGATGTAGGAAGAGTAAAAAAAAAACCTCTCATCCTGTTTTTCCAGGACTCTAGAATTCTACCGAGGTCCTTTCTCTTGTCCAATAAGGCTTCTTTTCTTCCACATGCACTTTTTCTGACTTCAGAAGGCCGAACCAAACCAGGCCATCCCAGCTTATCTCACCCAACCCCTCCGTTTCCTCAAATGTGCCCTAACGAAAGTGATGCTTGACAGATGAGAGGCTTCGAAGCCCCTGAACAATATTAAGTGGCCGGCTTGGAGATAAGGGCAGTGTAATTCTCAGACGCAAAGCTTGAATCAATGGGACATTGATACGGCAGACAGACTGTCTGTTTCCTTGGAGTCCTCGGCAGGACGTTGCCGCCACCACAGCTTTCCAAGGGCCAAGCCGAAACTCTTTGGCCTACAGAGCGTAATAGAAAGGCGAAGAGCGAAAGATGAGACCGTTCCATGCCCTTAGGATGGCACTACAAACCCCCCCCAGTCAGTTAAGTGCAAATCTTAAATGCCAAAAACAAACCACCAACCAGAAAAATCATCATCCAGCACATTGAAAGTGCACTACTCAAGGGGGCAATAAAGTTACATTCAAATATCTGTGCCATTAATCCAGATGTGTTATTGTTCAGGTATCTTGTATTGCTCTGCCACAAGTTGTTGGCCCAAAAGAGAAAACTGACCAATTACCATAATTACAGGATTCTGACTTGGATAAAGGACTCACATGTCCACATAGAACTTGAAATTACAACTTGTAGACTGGGAATGTTCAGACTTTACATCCCGTAATTACGGTAATTCCGACATGACGTGAATGCACCATAACCATAGAAGACCGTTGACTCCTACTTGCGGCAATGAATCCAGCATTGTGTGATTGTCGAGCACGCATTGGTGCGATTGCCTGCATTCATGTACCTACATAGAGTAAGTTTCGGCCTTAAAGTCACAATTGTTCGTACAATTGAGTAACCTGAATCAGACCACAACTTTAAAGAGAGCTCCTGGGCTTTGAATACTGTAGATGAACACCTGAATCCCCTTTTAACTGACATGAAAGGGTAACCTATCCAACAAAGCCTTCTCAAAATTAACAATGATCTGACTTGCCGTTCCATCACTTTCAAATCAAGAAGTGCTTTTATGTGTCTCTGGGTCTTTGGCTTGGTCACATCAGGAGGACCCTGGCCGCTTTGTAGTGCAACCTTTAGCACCCTGCAAACCACTAGGTCCTTTGTAGCTGGGCAGAGGTGCTCTTTGACAGGGAAAGTTGAAAGCGTTCAACATGAAGAGGGGGATCTCCAAGTTCCTGCTCTTTGAACTGAGCCGATGAATTCTTCCTTGGATATGTCAGTCCAAACCAGGGATGGGTATTTGAGGAAGAAGCATACAGTTTCACATTAAACAGAAGCGGGGGTTCTTTACCATTTTACCTGTGGACTGCTTGATGTTTTTTGGCACTGGGTGTCTTGTTATTGAGTTTGTACGCTTGTTAGCATTGTGGATGTGCAACTGAAATAATCAGGAATGACTATCCTGCATGATCCAGAGAGAACTTGACCATGTAAATCCATGTTACCAATTTAAAGAAGCCAAAGAAACCATTAAATCCAATCTGCACATGTCGCCTGGGAGTATCACAGAATGTCTTCGTTGTTGCCTCATATTAAACCTGTGGCATTTTTAAAAAGCAGTTTGACCCAAGCTTGACCTCTCTGCTAATTATAGAGTGCTTGTCTGTCGCTCAGAGCATCCATTTTGAGCTCCGCGCTCTTGCTATCGCCAGAGCTGCAATCACAAGGTTCACTGGGGCAATTAAGGAATCAGTAGCAGGAATGAAATTTCATCTTATCTATCCAAATGTCAGCATCTAATTTAGTTTCCATCATGCAACTGCCAATCACTGAGAAGGGAGATTGGTTGTCTCTTTTCCGTGTCAAGTCATGTAAACCTTCTGCTTTTTATTCTCTGCTTGAAATTGCCTTTTTAACGTATACAATAGGTAAGTCCTTCATCCATTTCCCTGTTATCTCTTCTCGTCGTAGGGAAGTGGTACATTCGGGAAGGCTGGCTGAAGACAGTGCCCCCTAAAGGCACGGAGGCAAAACCCAAGATGTTTTACCTGTTCTCTGACATCCTGCTCCAGGCCAAACCATGCAGTCCCATACATCCTATCAATGGGGATAAGTTTGCCTGCCAGCGAATCTACCCATTAAAGGAGTGCACAGTGGACAAAGTCTTCGGCCACACCAAAAGCCAGGGAGGCCTTATTAGTGTAAGTTAAAACAATTGGATGCAGTTTGCTATGTTTATAAGTCAGATGGATTTATTCTATTAAAATCTGAATCTTGTTCATAATTCAGTTCACATATTTTGGTATGATTCATATTTATTTTTAAGGATGTTCATAAAGGTGAATTGTGGTATTCCTGAACCACTAACTGTACTAAAAGTAATCTCAAAAATAAACGTTGACTACTGGACAAACAGGACAAACCTACACTACTGAGCCAATGGCGTGTTGATGTAATGGTGTGAAATTAATCTTATGACAGTGTTCACACTTTTCTTGGAAATCAGCTTACTATTGGCATACTTGTGATTGTCTCTGCATTTTGATGCATAGGAAAAAGGGGGAAACAATTATTTTAGTAAAAATACTCAAATTTAATCTCCTGCTTCATTAAATGCGTCCACGCCAGATGTAAACTGGGGATTTGGGTGAACTGAAAATGATTGAATGCACAATACATTGGATATTATTGGAATAATTAAAATTGATTTTTAGATATGTAATCAATGCATTACATTTTCATTGGTAGATCAATGTATTCTCACGAGCCCAATTTTTTTCCTTTGGGCAAAATGTCAGTCTGTGGAATAACACGTTTATCCATTAAAATTCCTCATAGGCACTCTTCAAATCCATCAAATATATTTGAACCGTATGTCCCTCCCCACACTTATTGTTCTCAGAATGCCTTGATCTGCAAGTTAGCAAAAATGATACATTTATCAATCTCCTTCTTGCACTAATTACTTGAGTTTCCTCATAAGGCTTCAAGTTTTAATGTCTCCACATGGCTTGATCTCTTTCCAGGTCTCTGTGCTGCTGCTGTGTGACAAATTATGTCTAAACGATCTCCGCACTCTCATGAAACATTCAGACGAATGTATCGTACACCGCAAAGGCGTTTATTTGATGCGATTTGGTTTAAGTGCTTAATCTGATCAGTATACAGAGATAGGTTTTCCTTGAACCTTTTGTTCTCTTATTTTGGTTATAAAATATCATGAATCTGAGAACTAACAAACTAATATACAATTATTTATGATCTTCTCATTAACTACATAAATGCAACACAAATGTGTAGTGTACAGTATAATACTTAAGAATTGTTGGGCAATTTGGCCCTTTGACTTTATCAATATTCCATGACGTTTAAGGCCAATTACACTAGTGCTCCCAGAACTACTACACTATCATGTCGCGGGTTATGCTTTTTTGGCATGTGGAATAGACCTAAAAAAGCCACCCGCTCTAAAGAACTGTGGGAAGGCGCTTGCGCCACTCCATCAGATTAGATCACAGATCTATCTCTTCCGCTCGACCGCTGAATGCATCTTCCCGAAACCCTGTCAGCGCTCCACACTCCTCTCCTCTCCTCCGCCTGGGCCGCGGCCGAGGCTGCTTATTATCTAATGGCTAGAAATGGCATTTCATTAGCCTGTTATCCCACAGAGGCCTCAAATGCATACTCAATAGCATTAGGTGTAATTTCTCATAAGGACACATTATTGATCCCGGTTCCACCCGCCTCCCACCTGGACCGAAGGGGAAAGAGGCTGTCAGCACTCTCTGGCCCCTCCCCAGCCGGGCTGTGAAGAATTAAAGCAAAATTAAATTTGACAACAGGAAATGCCATTGCAATCTATATGCAAAGTTTGAAAGTAGTAGTAGAAGAGGAAAATGCGCTATGAAAATTTTGGCTCCCTCTCCTCTATCCATTTGTCTAGATGAGAGAATGTTTGTATATGGATAATTTCTTCCCTCCTTTTCTCTTTCTCTCGCATTTCCCATCTTTGCATCCCCCTCCCTTTTCGTCTCTCCATCTTCCTCTCGCGGCTCTCCGTCTTTCTTCCTCCACCTCCTTGCATATTATTCTGCATCCATGACTGATTCCCTTTGATGTATAAATAATCAAGTGAAATTATGTGCGTCGAAGAGGCTCCGTGCTCCGCCGTTCGTATTATACAAAGTAATTTCTACCTAAGAGGGTCAGATTTCCTGACAAATCCCTAATTACCGCATCGCAATAGAAGTGGAATCTATTTGTGCATAAATCAGGCCACCCGTCTCCCCATGCGGCGGACCCCTAATATCGTGCTCCGCTTTGCCTCGCTCACTGAACTCGGTAATTAGATAATACTTTTGATGATGGTACATTTGAAATCTTAATCCATTTAATACATAATGAGAAACAAGCGCGCCAGCCCCCCCGCCTCCTTAAAATATAACCGAAGTGTCATTACTTTTTACCAGGTGTCCATTAAAGACCTGGCTCCGCTCATCATTACGATTCCGTCCCCAGTCGTAATAAAGATTAGGCCTGATTATTGATATGCTGTCGGTAACTGCTGCCGTTTCCTCCACTCCGGCGGCCTCAGGTAAATGTGAAAGGTCATTTAATATTTTCAAGGCCCCAATTATAATCCACTAATGGGTCCCCGTTGTAATTATTCTGAGGATAAAGCCTCTGCCTTTGTTTGGGGTTGGATGGTTCCCGTTGTCTTGTTTGACATGTGTAATCTAGCAGTAAAGTCTGCTCAGTGCGGATGAGTGATGGTAATTGCTGTTGACTCAAGGATGAGCCATCTGACAGGAGGCGGAGAACGTGGGCCGAGCTCAGAAAACTTGTCCTCGAAGTGCAGATCATTGCCAAATTAGCAGCTGAGAGCATCAACTGGCACATCTGTGCGCCTTTGGGCTCGAGTGGAGAACGTGTTACTTCCTCTGCAACTCCTTCACAGTTCTCGTTTTCGTGCAAGATGACCTATTTTGCATCAGATTGATAATCAAATCATTAAACACTTCACATTATCTACTAATGCTATTCACAGTGTTCTTTAATGTTTTGTGAGGTGGATTAGTGTTGTCTCACCTTCAGTGTTGAGCGCTAAAATTCATCTTAAGGCCAGTTAAGTCTTTAAAATGCCTAATTGTTGCTGTTCGTCCTTTACGTCTGTAGGCTATATGCCTGAAGAACTGTGAAGTCAGTACTGTGAATCGTAAGATCACAAATGTTTGAGATTTTGAGACCTTGGTTCATGTAAACACTGGAGGCAGTGCTAACAAACTAGTTCATGGACGCCCTCTAGTGATCCAGTGGAATTATGTGCACAACAACATATATGTTGGTTTCATATGCCTTTGAAAGACCATTTTTACAATTTTTGAGAGAAGTTTTAGTATAAAGTAATTTTTCATTACACCTTAAATATATATGAGTGTACATGTTTTAATCATTACAAAAAAAAAGTCTGTTAAAAAATTGTGCCCCCCAGAAAAGTTTATCAAAAAATTTTTTTGTTTGCATGGTCATCATAGAAGAGGTTTATTGCATTTTTAATGCAGTTCTGAATGAATGAATGAATATAAGATACAAGCTTCTTTCATTGAGCCTTATGCCTAAGAGACAAATTTTTGATCAGTCGAAAAAAGATACCACCAAAATCACTGCTTTTCAGTGTCCTTCACCAGTTTCTGTCACACATAAACTCTCAGTCTCTTCCTCCAACTGAATATTTTGTCTCTTCTAGTTGACCTTCGCCAGGGCCAAACTACTTCTAATGTCCGATGATCAGGTGGACATTAATGATTGGTACCGTAGCCTCTGCCTGGCTATTGGGTGAGTATATCTGTCCACACAGGGATACTCAAAATTCAGCCCCTAAAAAAAACAAACGTTTTAGGTTACCAGCCCTAACATGTCAATCCACCCTGGTTGTGAAGTTAAAACATTAACACAGCTCATAATCATCAGCCTTTTACGCTGTAGTCAGTGTTAGCATAACATCAGTGCCCTTTACTCTCTCACAGGACCTGAGGGCAGGGCGATGGTTGACATGGGGCGAGCTCGTCACAGGGGACAATCCCAACTCTCAAGGCTAGGCTAATTAGTTTAGCACTGTCTGAGTGATTGGGAGGGACAAACTGTCACCTCGTGCCATCTTCATAGTGGGGAGCTCCTCACATGTGGCCTTCTGCCCAACCTACAGGCCCAGGGGAGCACAATTAGAGACCGAGCTGGACAGGTTGTGGTAGCTGAGGTCAGAGGTGATTACTACTGTATGAGGGGGAATGCTATGTGTGTGTGAGAAAAAGAAAGACTGTCCAGTAGGGCTGTGCAATTAATCGCATGCGATTGTCATGTACATCTCGTCAGTAAAGCCGGTTCCGTGATTGGTAGTAAATCGCCATCACCTGCTTTCAGATGGAGCGGCATTTAATACACATAGCCGTATTTCACTGACAAGCTAGGCAATATCGCGTTCATAATCGAATGCGATTCATCTGCAATTATGAACGCGATATTGCCTAGCTCGTCAGTGAACTGCGGCTCTGTGTAGTAAATGCGGCTCCATCTGAAAGCAGGTGATGGCGATTTACTACTAATCACAGAACCGGCTTTACTGACGAGATGCGCATGACAATCGCATGCGATTAGTTGCACAGCCCTACTGTCCAGTTGCTGTCTTGTACAACAAATGTGGGTTCAGTACATTTCTTTTTTAGTAATTCTGATAATATTCTGATAATTGCATATTTTTGCTTAAGTCCTACCCTTTAATTATTATTTTATTTAAAAATTGTAATAACTTTTTTACCTGCATATCATACATTTTATCCTCATTTTTTAAATATAATTTCTTATTGTTTTCTTTGAATTCAATTCTTTCTATATTATCAAGACAGTTGTATTATTACCTTGACATTTTTGACAGTTTGCCCCCCCCCCCCAAAAAAAAGAATATCAAAATGATTTTTAATTCAAAAATAAACAACAGTGTTATCATAGAAGAGGTGTATTCATGTCACTGCATTTATGAATTGAATTTTTTTTATGTGTATTCTTAATATAAGCATCATGCATTGACTGTTATGCCTAAGAGACAGATGTTTGATCAGTATACATATACAGTATATATTTTGTCTTCCTTGAGGTCTAGAAACCTAATTTAGGTTTTCCATAATTTCTAAGCTGTTTTCCATCATCTCTCTGACCTGTATAATTAAACGGATAATTTTTTTGTCACTTTGCTGCACTCATTTATGACTTGCTCGCAGATCCAATATAATTTTTAAGTGTCCAATCCGTCAAACGGTTTTAATAGAACAGGTTCACAAAACGGTCTGTGCTGAAATATGGCGCATAAACTGTTAAGATTGGACTGAACAAATAAGGGACCATCTTAAATATAAACTTAAACTGCTGGAAATGCAGAGCAGTAGGTGCTACACAAGGCCCCTAACAGCATACAAAACAAATCATTATAGTAGCTGAGTTTCAATAAATGCTCTTTTTGAGTTCTGAAAGTAAATAGTGTTTGTTGACTCAATTATTGTTTAATTAAGTTTTATTGAAATTTAAAGATCAAGTAAAACGTATAATTATTTGACCTCTTTAGATTGTGGGATCCATTACTTGTGTTCATTTTTAATTACCTTCATGTTTGACACAAGCCATGTCACTGATCCGTGTCACATGACTTACAATTGCCTTTCTGATTCTGTATTCACTCCACTCCATGATTATCTGTAATGCAAATGTAATCGTTTCCTTTCATGAAACACTATCAGATTCCCGTTATTGATACAGTATTATGTTATTGCTGTTGCTTGTGTTTGGGAAATACAATCCATGAGCTTATTTTCAGCTGTTGCATACCAGTAATCTTGATGCCACTGATTATTGACTCAGAGCAAGACCACAAATGTATCGAGGCCCTTAAAGCCGTCTGAAACTTAAGAGCACATCATTCCCTCCAATTTCCTTTGCCATATGCCTAAAATTCAACATCACTAATTCAGTGATCCAAAAAAGTTAGCCAGAGTATAGTACATTTTCCAGCTGAGTGGTTTTACTTGGAATATTTGTGATGGGTTTTTTTCCTCACTAGAGGAATAATATTATTTGAGATGAACATGGTTTAAGTTTCACCCACACATGCAGATATACACCAATACTAGTTGTTGGCCAAGGGACTCAATCAGTTTGCAATCGATGGTTTCGATGACATGAGGTGAAGGCGGCTGGAGCCTTATGACAAAACTGAGCGTCTCTCATCGAGGCAAATCCGCTCAACTCTATGGTCAGATAGACGTCTCCTAAACGAACCAAATACTCCCCTTTCATGTCACCAGAAAAAACACACACACAAATATCCTGCACTATAGACACAGTGTCTGGATGTTGGATCAAAAAAGATGAAGGAAATGATCAATGTGTTTTAGAGGACTTCAATTCAGAACATTTTTGAGTTACTGTATATTCTTCTACTTCTGATTTAGTTACTCTTTCCCGGTTTCACACACACTTGTCACTTTTTTCTTTCTTTCTTTTTTTAAATAATAATAATGTACATTTAATAATTATGATAATATGAAAGTGGTGTTTTTATTTTTTTATCAATTAATAAAAAAATTTTTATTTAAAATAACTTTTTGAATTATCATTCTACTTATTGATATTGATTCATAAAAATATAATGTACTGTTGGTCCACAAGTGCAAGACCATAGTGAAAATACATCTGTTTGTTTATTTTTTATTCATTTATTTATATATATTTTTTAAATTGAATTTAACTAATGCATATAATATGAACAATTTTTTTACATTTTTTTTTATCTTTCTCATACTTTTTAGTTTTTTATGCCACTTTATTTATTGTTTTGCATTTAACAATAATGCATATAATATGAACAATTTTTTAAACAATTGTTTAAAGTTATCGTTCTCATACTTTTTAGTTTTTTATGCCACTTTCTAAACCCTAAAGTTCATATGTGTGTCTAAATTATAATTTAAATGTTTAATAAAAATTTTTGTATATATATATGATGTATGTAGTGTTATAAAAAAATGTATCTATAATTTTGTCCTGTAATTTCAGCCCCACATAATATATGCATTTTAAGGGGGGAAATTAGGTCGCCGTGATTTTGCCAAGTAAGACATGTTCCTGAATCAACATCTTTTGATGATCCTGGATCAACATAACTGTCCAAAAATATAGACTTAACCCAATCCCTACCCCTAAACCTAACCCTACCCATAATTTATTCCTAAAATCAGTGGGAAATCATAGCTGATTAACAAGAGTGTAGAAGCACCTAACCCTGATTGTAAGCCTAAAACAGATATTTCCTGAAAAGTTATATCTCTATTCTGATTGGTTGATAGGAATGTTGTTCCAGGATCAACAAGGATGTTGATCCAGGAACATGTTGTACTTGGTGAAATCACGCTCACCGGGGAAATTAAGCTGCAGTATATTGATATTTTTTTATGTTTAACTAAAGATCTTTAAAAAATATATTTTTGGTTGAACTGTACCACTACTGCAGCAAACTGCACCCAGTCATACCAAAAATAGCTAAAAAGGCAAATATCATGTTCAAATTCAGTTATGTTCATGTCTTCATCAGTTTTTAAGAAGTAGTTAATACTTTTTGGATTTCATCTCAAAACGGCAGTCGTGAGCTGGAACGTTGTTTTCTATGCGAGGTACAAATTGTACAAACGTACAACACGTCTCTGTGTAACAAGAGCTGGAGCTTGAAGAGGTGATCTGAGTTTGTCGTCTGTATTAAAATGTCAAGATTAGCATCAGGTATGACATGAAAGAGGAGCTAATGATGTAGTTTCGTACTCCAGCTTCTTGATTCCTGTTTAAATGACTGATCTTAATGTCTTCCCTAGTTCAGTTGATGACAGATGGTCTCGCTTTCTATCCCAGGCAGCTGAAGTCAAAGAATACAGTGGTGCACAGGAGAGACGAGTTGCGTAGGAAGCCAATCAGATCGGATCCAGACAGTCAGAACACTCCAGAACTGCAGCAAACATGTGGAATAAAACGGACCATGGTCGGTTGTTGTTTCACGGTTTATTAAATGTAATGTTCAAATTCTTAATAACTAATGTTATTAATTAGATTATGTATAGGGTGTTCTTAAGTCTGAGCATTATTTTTCTAATTTAGTAATATTTATGTATTTTTCTAATTTATTCATATGTAATTTAATATTTATTTATATATGTTTGAAATCCTAAAACATTTTATTTTTATGGAAGTCAATGGCTACCGTTAACTGGTTTGTTACCAGCATTCTTCCAAATATTTATTTTATTTTAATAATTTTTTTTTTTTTTTTGTGCTCAACAGAAGAAATAAGCTCGTACAGGTTTAGAACAACTTGAAGCGGAGTAAATGATGATAGAATTTTCAAGAATTTAAATATGAAAAAAAGAGATTTTTTGGGATTAGAAAAATAATTTTTGTTAAATAAGAAATATATAAGCGAAATTGTATAGTATAAATAATATAAATTCATTACAAAAATAATTTTTCATTAATCTGATTTATAACTATTTATTTAATTAATTGATTTAATTAACAATTTATATGTATATTAATTTATACTGTATATGTTTTGACATTACATGCACATAAACATTTGTGGTTTCTCTAATGCAGATGTTGGATGAAGAGGTTTGGGAACACAGTGAGGGTCATAGCAGCAGTTCCATCCCTTTAACAGGGGAGAGCGGCCACAGCACCACCAAGAGGCTGAAGCCTAATGAAGCTCCTGCTGCAAGGTAGTTTTACTGCATCATTTCATGTTATCAGACTGATATAACAATACTGTACCATCTCTATTATCTTAACCAGTACATTATTTACCATAAACTTGTAATACAGAGCTTCTATGACGATTTTTTGATGGTCTGAAGAAAGGTCTTTTTATGTTGTGTATATATAAAACATGTACCTGCAATGGAAATTTGAAAAGCATAATACTGCACACATTGTTAATGCAGACCACAGGAGTCTTCTGGATCAAGCTGCGTCATACTGTGAAGAGCTGAAAGATCTGCCCACTGACGGAAGGAGCAGAGGTGATTTAGGATGAATGCAATGTACATCAACTACATACTGCTGCATTTTTTTACCATATGCCAAAGAATATGGTGCAATGCAGGCTTATTGCTTTTAAGCATGTTTAATGTTCACATTTTAAAGATTTTTATACTGAGATGTCTTACTATTTAAAGTGTAATTCAATGGCGAATTACTTGGTTATCACTGGTAATGGCCAAAATCTAACAAAAAATACACAGACATAAAAACATCATGTATAATAACCGAATATGTATTCAGTCACAGACTCTGAATATATATCACTATAGTGCAGAACCAAAAATTACCATTTATCACATTTTTAATATGAAAAAATTAGGTGCAATAAGATTTTTTAGTTTGCATGAGATTTTGCTCTGTTATACACTGGAACAAAAGGGAAAACCTGCTTTTATATATACTGCATGTTGTTTTAATTAAACTCTCAATGCTTAATGCAAACATTTATATATTTTTTGTCTGCTTGTGTTAATTAAAC
The DNA here is from genome assembly GCF_001515625.1 of Sinocyclocheilus rhinocerous. NCBI lineage: Eukaryota > Metazoa > Chordata > Actinopteri > Cypriniformes > Cyprinidae > Sinocyclocheilus > Sinocyclocheilus rhinocerous. The sequence goes on along the minus strand of NW_015643253.1, from coordinate 821,514 downwards.
TTTTACTGTTAGATCCATTTAGGGGTGTAATTGTTACTAACTCTGTTACACTGGTCAATATTATATTTTGCATGTAAATTAATAAAAGCTCAGTGATTTACTCTAAACAAGCTCTATTAATCCTATATAACTTCAACAATTTTAACTGTTCATGCTCTGGTCAACACTGCCCTCTTCTGGAATATTGCTGATCGCTCAAGTCCCGCGTGCATTTAGTCCAATGCTAGACTTGGTTTATAATGAGGAATTTAAGTCCGTTAAGAGAGAATAGGTTGTAACATCAGTAGTAGGTTATAATAGGAAGACAGGTATATTTAAGTATTTCTTAGGGTTATATTTGTTAATTAATGTTTATAGTTATTATCTTGTTTCCCACAGTCATAAAACTCCTGGAAATATAAGGGAGCATGAAAACTGATTTCCAGGTCATGTTAAAGTCAGACATTTCTGTAGTAAAGTTATTATACATGTATGAAATTTGAAAGATCCGTTGGCCACATGGTGGCAGCACACTGCTTTTTTGTAATGTATTAAAGTAGGCCACCGAATGCAGGTGGTGATGAGATCATTGACCCTGACTATGTTCAGACTCCTGTGATATTATATTGAATAAGAAATTCATGCATTGTTGTTTTCACCTTCATTTTGGCCTTTATCATCACTGCACGCTAAACAGGCTGTGAGGTAGAGTCCATTTAGGGGTTTCGAAACTGGCGTTTGGATCACTCAGTTGCGGCTGATGCAACAACATCTAATTTCTGAAACTGCCAGCAATTACCCGGTTGAATACTTGGCTCAATTTTCGCAATTTTCACCTCGTCTTTTCATGTTTGCTCGATGCTGATGCCAGATTCTCTGCTGATTGTTCTCGCTCCAGCCTTACATTCTGTTGGCAGGTGGTTGAGGACTCAGATTACCATTCATGGTCAGTGTGTCTCGGTGTGTTTTTGATGGATTGTAGCAGGGTTACAGAGACCACAGTGAAAATCTGCGATTCATAATCTAATTTAAATCTGAAAATAATCTTAAAATAAAAAACATTATTACAATAAAAAAAAAATTTTGTTAAATAAATCTGAAATATTCAATGAAAAATGTAAATAGAGATATTCAAAAATTCAGAATTAAAAAAACTGATGTGTGGGTATATCTAATCAAATGTGTGAAATACTTTCTAAAATGCATGCACATTGTTATGCTGATCATATAATTAAACATTTGTATTAAATTTGAAAATTATATATATATAATTTGTAATTAATATCATTACGGTTATTTTTCACTAGTGGTCACTGCAGACACCCCTGACTATGCCATGCAAGGACATGAACCTTTTCCTCCTAATCAATCAAATACATAACATTTCCGTGTTCTCTGGCTTACCTTTTATCTATTGGGCAGTAAATCAGGTCTTATCTGAGTCTCTGGCATGCTTCTTCTGGAGGGCTGCCCTGTTTAATTGCTCCGTAGCTGGAGTTGAAAGGGGATGCGGTGGCTGATGCTGAGGCCAATGAGGGCTTGCTGACCTCAGTGCTTTCATAGTTTGGTGACACAATTTGAGATCTGTCTGTAAGTCATTTTGTAGAAGTCTTGTCTGGTATTATGTTGTGAACCTGATGACGTCATTATGATACACAATTCATTGGGGTTATTTTTGGAAGTAAGGAACAAGATCTGCCTCTGTCTTTTTTGTGCTTCTGCAATGAAAGTAGCAAAGTGTTCCACAGTTTGTGAGGTTTCTTGTAATAAAGACCTTTTTTAGCTTGTAATGTTGATCTGGTTCATGGGTCTGCACTTATGAAGTTTAATACTCAAGCACTCCAGACCTTCCTTCTAGTGTCTAAGAAATTGAGGAGGCAAAATATTTCAGTGGCTGAATAAGTGTGAATTATTCTCAGAAATATACTGTGGCTCCATGCACAAATAACACATCATGATTCTCCAAAATAACAACAACATCCATCGTGTAGTCATGCACTGTACACATAACATAAACGGGACAAATAAATCACAGATATTGCCAAGATTAAAGTGGAAGTGCATGATTGTTTTGTGCTGTGCTTTTTTTATTTGATTTTTGTTTTTTCTTTTGTTTTTGTGTTTGCTTTTGTTTTAATAAAAATACCTTGTTTTGCACATTCACGTATTGCTGTGTATTTACATGCACTTCCACTTGAAATCTCAGCCTTTACTCTTGCCATTGGTGATTCATTTGTACTGTTTATGCCATTTGTTCTCTGCATAATCACAGGTTGGATGATGTTTGGTTGGAACTTGCGTCTTACCTTAAATCAACACCAACTGAAAGAGTGGCTGAATGATGTGCCATTTCATTATAGTCTAACTCATTGTCAAACAGTCACCGGTGTCTTGTTTCTGTTTTAGAAATGGTGCATTAACACGCTAAGACCCAAGGCCCTGGCAGAATAGCATGTGCTGTTGACCCTGACAATCCCTCTGCTTTTGGAGCATTTCATGCGTGAGGACTGATGCATTAAACACTAGCGTGCTTACCATTCTTTTCTTGTGAAACGTGTCTGAGGTGCTCTGGTGATTTTAAGACTATTTAGTATCGTCATGGAGAGATGTTTGGCTTTTCAAACCGATCTTACATTACAGTTTTGGAGCTCACGTGAAGAAACGAGGGACAGACTGTCTGGCGCTATTTACTTGTTGAATAGAAGCAAAGTCATTGCTCTAGACTTGAAATTGTTTGTTTTAAATGTTCTCTCAGTCTTTTTCTGCTCATAGTGATTCATTTTACATTATAAGGTTTTTGTTATTGTTTTGCTTTGCTTTTTGTTTTGTGTTGCTTTATCTTTTCTTTACTTTGTTTTGTTTGTATGTCAAAGTTAGTTTTTTGTTTTTGTCATTTTTGTTTTTTTGCATTGTTTTTTGTTTGTCACTCTTGTTTTGCTTTTTGTATGTATTATACATTCAAGTTTTTTGTTTTGTTTTTGTTATTCTTTTGTAGTGCTTATTTTCGCTTTGCTTTACTTTGACATGCAAACAAAACAAACAATACAAAACAAAGTACTGAATGCACATTGTGTGCCATTGTGTGATGCTGCACACTGGTGGTGGATGAGGAGATACCCCCTGACAATGTAAAGCGCTTTGAGTGCCTAGGAAAGCGCTATATAAATGTAATGAATTATTATTATTATTATTATTATTATGTGTGCCAGTACAGCATGAACTCTGTGATACAGATATCCCACAATGCATCACTGGAGCAGCAAAGAGTCAAAAGGTAGGTCAAGAGTAGCTTTTAGATCATTGAAGATATGACCTCAATATACTCACACTTGCAAAGTTATATTCAAAGGTTTAATGTTTTATTATGTTTATTTGTTTGTTTGTTTATTTGATTCATAACTGTTGGAAGTGCTTCAGATGAGTTTAAACATGACCAGTGAATATTAGTACTGTATATGTAGGCCTTGACCCTAACATTTCTTTTGTAATAGTAACATTTACATTTCCAAGACTTTGTATTTAATTGTAGTTTAAGATGGCCTATATTTTGCTCAATGCAAAGCTAAAAGTATACAGAAACTTTTATATCATTTTCTGGAGCTCTTTTACTCTGAATGCCACTGTTCCTCCTCATGCACAGTTATGGAATAATTAGTGTAAAACTCAGAAATAAAATTGATTTTGCTTATTTCAATTGTGGACAATTCCACACATTGGACTTTTTTTTATCTGTATGGTTTTTTTTAACCAAGTAAATTCTGCATGACCTGAAATTAATTTGATGTTAAATCAAATTGAAGTACAATAGGTGTAAAAATACATTTGCATTTTTGTAAATATACATCTTACTGAATATGAAGAAGAAAAAGATAGCAATTGTACTGTACTGAGTGGGTTTTTTGTCATTTTAATGCTCTGAAGAAGGACATTGTGTGCAGCAAAACTTAAAAAATATTATTTTTCCCTTTTAAAATGGACACTGCCTTCATACAATATGCCACTTATCATCTGTGAGGGAGACGGGGAGGGTTGTTCTCGGCCGTAGTCTGTAGGGAGTTCTTTTTGGAGACAGGTTTGATGAATAACACTCAAAAATAGGTTATGATGGCAAAATGCCCTACCTTTGTGAATGATCTTGTGATATGTCAGATAAGCACAGTTTTTATATATCAGACTCTCCATGGTCTTATTCGGGCTACTGCATTGGTACTGATGCTTTAGGCAGCGAATCGTTCAAAAAGGAGCCCGTAAACAGCAAACCTGGTCTGGAATAGCAATGAAACCACTTCCAAATATTGCAATACCTGTTGCTCCCATGCATGGTTTGTTGTGTAGTCTGTTTCTAAAAAACATCAGATGAGTCATATGTGGTTTGTGAAGCTGGTTATGTCACAGCGCATGTTACACCTCTGTATTTTTGTCTTGAGTGTGGTCATTTTGTGGTAATGACTCAAATGTGACGTGTTTTATTATTTTTTTTACAAAGCATGGTGTGAAATAACGGTATTTTTTTTATTTATTGTGGTTGCTGTGCAACCAAATGCCTGGTATTATGAATTATTAGGAAGCTTTATCGCATTTCCTGTTTCCTTTACTTACAAAATCATCAGAAGAGTCACTTCCTAGCATTTTTTTTTTTTTTTGACGTGCCGTTAAAGTGTGTGAGAACGGTTATATAATGTTGAAATCATCAAGCATAAACAGGCATCTCACTTTCCAGTCCTAACCCCTCGTGCTATTTTTACAAATGTTTGTAATGGCGTACGGCCTGTTTTTCTCAAGATTAAGTGAGCAAGATTAACAGCCACGTTTGTTTGTGTAGGCCAGCTGGGTGTATTGTTTGGGTATGAGTTGGTTTGTGTGGCTTCTGTTCAAATACAGGCTTCATTGAGTGATTTTGCAACCGTGGTTTGAGTTTTTATTTGGGCGTAACAGAAAGTGGAAAAATGTAAAATGGCTATGAAACAATTTTGTTGGTTTTTGCCCTTTTTTATGTTTATAAATGTATGATTTAATGCCAAAATTTTGACTCTTGTATCTATAAGCCTTAATGTAATATTTTCTGTTTTCTTCTACCAGTAACCGTTTTGATTCCTTATGCCGAGAGGAAAAAATAGAGCCATGACATTTCCAATCCAAATGGATTTTTGTGTATTACACTGGCACTCTGTATGAAAAGCAGGTGCACATGAGCGTCACTGTGGATTGATCTTTGAATTCAATCTCACAGGTCATTGTGTGCTGGCCTGTTAACACACTAGCTGAGGAATTGCTATCCACCCCATAAAATGGCTTTCATTGACAGAATGTTAAAAGGAGGAACCACTAAATTGGATCAAACAGGTACAGAGTGTTGTGTCTTACATTGAATGTATTTTAAATACTACTTATTTTATAATTGTCAAATCATGCAGCCTGTTGAGGAGCAATTAGAGCTGCAATTTTCAACTATTTGACAATAAAAAAAATGTAACAGACACTTCTAAAAAAAGAGACATCTAGACTTTTTAGACTTGGACCAGTAAGTATTTACCTAAAATGCTAGCAAGCACATAGCAACATGCTAAATTTCATATTTATTATTACCTACTTAGCTTTTGACATTTTTAAATATTAAAAATACTTTGGAATGTTTCTATTTAGCTTTTTCTATTTCACTTTTAGTAATGTTAGTACTTAAAAGTAAACCTATTTTATTTCAGCTTTATTTCAATGAATAGAAACTTAATTTTTAATAGTTTGTTAACATTAACAACACTGACAAGAATCACCCACAATTTCTTTAGAACATGTAGAAATACTATTGCAGTTCTACACTCTTAAAAATAAAGGTGATTCAAAAGGTTCTTCAAGCGATGCTATATACACTCTTAAAAATAAAGGTGCTTCAAAAGGTTCTTCAAGCGATGCCATAGAAGAACCATTCAGACAAAGGTTCTTTAAAGAACCATCTCTTTCTTACCTTTTTATAATCTGAAGAACCTTCTTTCACCACAAAGAACCATTTGTGAAACAGGAAGGTTCTTCAGATGTTAAAGGTTCTTTATGGAACCATTTAGACAAAAAGGTTCTTCTATGGCATCGTGAAGCACCTTTATTTTTAAGAGTGTAGTAATATGTAATATACATAACATTGTAATATGTGACCCTGGACCCTGGTCTTAAGTCGCTGGGGTATATTTGTAGCAATAGCCAAAAAAACATTGTATGGGTCAAAATTATAGATTTTTCTTTTATGCCAAAAATCATTAGGATATTAAGTAAAGATCATGTTCCATGAAGATATTTAGTCAATTTCCTACTGTAAATATATCAAAACTTAATTTTTGATTAGTAATATGCATTGCTAAGAACTTAATTTGGATAACTTTAAAGGCGATTTTCTCAGTATTTTGATTTTTTTGCACCCTCAGATTCCAGATTTTCAAATAGTTGTATATCGGCCAAATATTCTCCTATCCTAGCAAACCATACATCAAAAATTGACCCTTATGACTGGTTTTGTGGTCCAGGGTCACATATATTTTGTCACCATTCAAATTTGCATCTTTTATTATTCCTATATTGCAGAGCTTTTAGAAAATTTTGAACATTTCATTATACCAGTTTTTCGCTTGTCTGAGCCTTCAAAATCAAGCGTTGCTATGAATAATGTTTTCTTTTTTTTATTCTGGAGTGTGTATAGATGTCATTGGGAACTGATAACCTTTTAGAGCTGACTTTCTTTAGAAAATCTCTATTCATAATTGTAAAATACTGGAATAAGATGCATCAGCTGAGCATAAATATTGATCTCCTCGACACGAGCCAAACTAGATATGAAATAGACTTGTCAGGGCTGACTGGTCAACTGGAAAATGTTACAGATATTGCTTCTCTTTTGGCGAGAGTGATTCCATTTATGGCATATTAGCCTGTTGCTATGAGAGACACGCAGCCTTTGAGAATTCAGCATGTGACAGAAAGCCTGTTTTAAACATGTTGCCTAAATATAAACGGCCTTCTGTCTCCCCGCTTAACACAGCCTGAGTATTTGTCTTTCATTTCTAGTGGTGAATTGCTTTTTAATTGCCTTGTATCATGTTCTTTGTTGACTGACGTCGGTTTGGCCTTGCACGTTTAGAAAATTTTCCTCCCAGATCATTTTTGCTTGTTTTGAAACATCTGTGATCACAACCCGTCCGTTCCTGATCGGATCTGATCCCTGCAGATCCAGAGGGAATGCACATATATTCAGTCAAACTCTGCACATATTAATTCCCCTCAGTGAGGGAATCGCTCTGGTCTTTATAAGACACAATGGAAAGCAAAAACTTGGAAATGTAGAGAAATATAGATTTTTTTGGGGGGGGGGGCAGAATAATTCCAGCTCGCGGCTAGATGAAAATGAAGTCATAGATCAGTCGAAAGGTTTTCCTCATCCAATTCCTCATCCTCCCTCTCCTTCACTTTCATGCTGTATTTTTGGCCTCCTGAGCATCACTGTCTACGTGGATTAGTTTGAAAAATATCCGCAGAGCTAAAATGCCTCTGCTACTATGAATAGCAGAGACGTTAGAGACGTGCTTTCAAGTTCTGGCCAAACCAAATGAAAGCCTCATTCTCCGAGAGCTTCCTCACATTGAAATACTACAGCTATTCTTCTCAAGTTCGGATTTGCATGTTTAGTACATTAACCTTAATTTCCTTCTTTTTTTTTGGTCCTTTCCCTTTTTGATTAGCATTTTAAAACAAAAATATTGCTGATGTGATACATTAATTAAGTTAATTCAGAGGCCTCCATCGATCTCCGCAATGATCTAACAGCTCCTACATATCACCTCTCGAGTCAGATTAGTTACATTAGTAGCTCTCACCTCTTGTCAGTCCCTGCTAGCTGAGTCTAATTAAAAACAGGCTATGTTGGGGAATAGCATGCTGCAGTAGTATGCATACTTGTCTAGTATACACATTTTCTGTATGCATACAATACCCGGGTGACTACATTTTCCAAAATATGCTTTATACTGTGTGAAATATTATATCAATATGCCATGCATTCAGGTTAACCTTTTATTTCCAGTGTGATGAATGAACCAGGAGTAATAAAAGTTATACAAATTAATTTATTCAAATATACTTTAACTTTTTTTATAGTTAATCTAGTTTTCTTATATTCAAGATGAATTTCTTATTTATTATCTTTGTGCACCTTTTATAACACTAGAGGAAATGCATTATCTCTTGATCCCTGGTCTTTTTGAACCTAAACCAAATACCAGGGTTTATATATACGCATTTGTTTGTTTGTTCGTTTGTTTAAATTTTGGGGTGATAAACATATTATTTTTGTGTTCTTAATAACAACAATAAAACTATATATGAAAATATTCTGTGCAACTTTTATAATCCTAGAAGAAATATATTATCTCTTGACTGGTCATTTTGAACCTAAACCAAATTCCAAAGTGTATACAATAATTACATATCCAGTTATGAATATTTTATTTTATTTTACTTTCTTTTTTTTCTTTTCTTTTTTTTTTGAGGGAGAACTGTCTTATTTTTGTGTTTTTAATATCAATATTAAAACTATATATAAAAATATTATATTTTTCTGCGCAGACTTTGGAGATAATCAGAACATCGTGTTATTTGTTAAGAAAGTGGTTGGCTAGTATTTCATACTGAATATAATCAGAATGTACAAACTCCTGTACATTAGTCAAAATAAAATGTTTTTCTGGTTAAGCCATGTGTTGCAACACCAAAGTAGTCAATGATATTTCATAGCTCAGATGTGACAACAGCTTTAACAAGATGTTCTGTTCAAATAGCAAACAAAGCATTATAAATCACAAACAGGTCCCTATTTTTCTATGTACTATATGTGAACTCTTGAAGATAAACAGGAAAACTTTGCTTTGAGAGGTTTCCAGACTGACTTCAGCTGATTGGCCTTAAGGCATTTTGACATATTTAGATCTGAGAAGAATTAAGTGTACTAGATTCAGGTATAATCCACTTTGATTAATGCTCCACGGGCACAAGAAACAGTCTCTGGTAATCAAAACTCTCCACCCCATTTTTTATATTTAGAAAAAAATTATTGCAAATGATTGAAAAGATTGCATTAGAAAAAGATAGAGTTGATAGAGCAGAGAAAAACAATGTATTAACAGCGTCCATCCATTCCTATAAAAATCACTGACTTTGCCCTTTCATAAGATCAGGCGAGATTTTGTTAACATTTATTTATTTATTACTGTTTTTAAAAGAATGTAGGACACTCTGACAGTTATAATATAACATTTTATTATATAATAATATATAATATAATAATAATAATAATAATAATAATAATTGACAGAAAATAAACAGTTCTTATCTTCTTTGCAAGTATATCTCCTTAATGTTCCAAAACATCCCCTTTTTTTTCATTTATTAAAAAAAAAAAAACATGCTATTTGAAAGCATTTCGTTTTCATCTGCTTAAATGTTAAACTTTGATTTCTAATGTTACTTTTGTAGTTACTTTAGTTAAATTTACATATTTGTCATCTTTAAATTTGTAGAGGTTCAGGTTTAAGCAATGTCTTTGTAATTTGTAATCTTAATTACAACTTTTTTCTGTTTTATCTCTTAATAATGAAGGATCTGTCTTATAAGAATGAGGCTTAACAGGCACATTTTGACCATAATGAAGTCAACATCTAATTTCCTCCTATATCAGATAAACACAAGGAGCATTTCTGACTGTGTTTTGCTCTTGTCATGAATCTGTTGATACAACAGCCTGTAATCACATCCAGGCTCTGCTATCGCTGATTGCGTTGCTAGTATAACAGCTCTTGATAAGTGATCCACTTGGCCTTGCAGCGCCGCTTTTTCAGACATGCATCAAACAGCAGCTGTGCCAACACAGGGACTCAAATACAATTAATATGCATTTGTTTCTCAACCCATCATATTGACTTGTTGATAAGCAAACTTCTGTATGAGATAATGTGGCAGATATGCTTTAAGCCACATTCGCCTACTAAACATTGTTTATTATGTGTGAGTCATCATGTGGGGGACCATCTTATGTAACAGATCCGCATATACACTCAATCAGTGACGGTCCAAACAACACCCACAGACTGCACAGACCTCACAATTAGTGAAGCTGTTTGTTTCAGCCAAAGCTAGTTTGAGTTTTGGCAGACATTGTATCTTAAGAGATCTACCTATTCTTGCATTCACACTTTGACTGTGTATTTTTGCACATACTAATGGCTTATTCTGCATGGCCATATTTTAGATCCTTTAATCCAACCCCATACCTGAATTTAACAACTACCTAACTATTACTAAACAACAAATTAGGAAAAGTCGTAGTTAATAGTTAGTTAATGGTGAGAATTGGTCCTGAAATTTTTTTTTTTAATCCATTATTCAAAATGTATCTCTTATTGTTTGCTATATATTTACTATAATATTAATGACTCGTCCAACTTATCATAAATGAGGCCTCATCTTTAAATATGAAACTCAGACTAAATTGTTTGTTGAGTTTGCATTTATCATTACTTAAAAGTGATTATTTGTTGTTGTATATAGCCTTTTTAATGTTATAGTGTATTTTTTCATAATAATATACCATAATGGTTGTCACATATTTCATACAAGAACAAAATGTTAGTGTGGGAGTACAACCATGAATCAAATGCAATAGCAAATTGGCAAAAAAACAAAAACAAAAAAAAAACATGGCAACAAAGCGCAGTCCCTTTCAGCCGTCCACATACACTCAGATCCTGCGATGTTTTGGCTCCAGCTGCGGCTCGCGTCACCGTGGCGTCAGAATCCTGTGAATGGGCGAGCTGAGAGCAGCCTGGGAGAGGCAGCGCGAGCGTACAGTGCAAGTCTGTCGAGCACCTAATCAACTTCGCGAAATTGAAGCGTTTCTACGAATCATAATGAATGACATAAAAGTTGCAGTTCTGGGATCCGAGGGTGTCGGGAAATCAGGTATGTCTATTTTTATGCATTATATCTAAATATATGTATTTAAAAATATATATATTTTCTGTGTTATATTTATGCCTTTTTGTACTATATTTATTGAAAAGCCTATAAAAATGCGTATTTTATCTATGCTAGCTCTATATATATATATATATATATATATATATATATGTATATGTGTGTGTGTGTGTAGTGCCAATTACAAAAAGAATATGCTTCTTATTTTGTTTTCTTCTCTACGTTTACAGCACTTATTGTTCGATTTCTAACCAGGAGATTTATTGGAGAATATGCATCATCATCAGGTATTATTGTTTTCATATTGCTGCATTTTACTATTGTTGATCAGAGACATTCTATTTATAGGGTTGGAGAAGTGTGCATGACTGATGAGGTATTTGGTGGGTGGAACCAAATGTTTGCAAAATCGGTCACTGAAAATACCACTTTTGTGGTGTTTTGTTTAAGTTTGAATGCCTGTTCTTATGTCTGGATATCGACCACCCAGCAGTAAGAGCAATGGCACCAATGGGAGCAGTGCCAAGCAGGCTACACAGCGTGCCAGCGAATCACAGCAGTTTACTGAATGTGCAGGAATATTTTGTGTCTGATGTGATCTGTTCTTGTCTTTACAGAGTGCATTTACAGAAAGCGCATGTCTATAGATGGAAGACAGCATAATCTTGAACTGTATGACCCCTGTTCTCAGGTATGTAGACATGCAAATGTAATTATACTTCTGTTATAATCAAGGCAGTACCTTGATAAAGCACCATATGGTTTAGTATGCTAAAGTGAGCATGACAACTGTGCATATTCCAGTGATCTTTATTTAAGATTACATAACCTTTGCCTGTTTGTGCATGTAGGCTGAATTTCTTTGCAAGCACAGAGAAATGTATTGTATATGAATATGGATTTTACTGTAAGCAGCCCATTTCATAGACTTGACTAGTTTAGACATTTTCCAGAGACCTTGCAAAAAGGGTTAACCTACTAACTATTAGAGCGTATCCAGAAGTCTTACTGTCTTACGTGTGTTAATGAGTATTGTAGAGTTGTGAGTCTCACTGCCTTATATAATCTCTCCACAAGCTCCAGACACAGCCAGCAATATATAATGCACCTATCAGCCCTGCACGCTATCCCATCTGCCCTGTAAGACTATATTAGGCCTGAACACTTATATTAGTATTTGATATAAATAAACCTCATTTTACCACACAGGAGTGAGTTAATAAAAGATGAAGTGTGTATTTAAAAATACTTTTTCCTCCCTGAGCTTTGTATATATTATTAATGTGGTCAAAATACAGTAAATATGGTCTAGGAGGATGAGTGTGTTTTCCTCTTGGATAAAATCCAATTATTTAATCAATCTGTTGCCCATTATGTGATTGGATACCATCTGTGCATCTTGGGGGTCAGGTTGATTATCCTGTTTTTCCTCACAATCCCATTTAATCATATTGCTGGTTCAATATAAGCTAAGCTTAATCAACAGTATTTGTGGCATAAATGTAGTAAAAAATAATTTAGACTTGTCCCTGCTTTTCTTTAAAAACAACAGAAATCAAGGTTATGGTGAGACACTTAGAATAGAAGTGAATGGAGCCCATTTTTGGATGATTTACAGGAATAATTCACACAAAATTGAAAATTTGCTGAACATTTACTCACCCTCAGGCCATCCAATATGTATATGAGTTTATTTCTTCATCGCAACTGATTTAGAGAATTTTAGCATTACTTCACTTGCTCACCAATGGATCCTCTGCAGTGAATGGGTGCCGTCAGAATGAGAGTCCAAACAGCTGATAAAAGCATCACAATAATCCACATGACACCAGTCCGTCAATTAATGTCTCGTGAAGCGAAAAGCTGCATGTTCGAAAGAAACAAATCCACGATTGAGACGTTTTTAACTTCAAATCAATGCTTCCAGCTAAAATACGAGTCCTGTACCTATAAAATTGCTTCTTCGGCGAAAAATTCATCTTCAGGTAAGAAATATGCACAGATCAAGTGAAAACAGTCCAAAACTGTTCTAAATAAATATGTCGGTGGGTTTTGATATGAGAGGACAACAGGAGATTATTAAGCAATATTATAGATTATGGACTGGTATTTGGATAGGGAAGCAAAGGTTTAAAGTTTAAACACCTTGATGGTGGATTTGGACAAACACACAGCTAACTGATGGACTGGAGTCGTGTGGATTAAAGTATGGGCAATATTCCTTTAAAGACTATCAAATATATCTGTATGTCTGATTTCTTTGTGCAGCCATGCGAGGGGAAGTCCACACTCAATGAGCAGATCCATTGGGCCGATGGCTTTGTGGTCGTTTACAACATCAGCGATCGTTCCTCCTTCCTCACAGCCAAAGCCATAGTGCATCTGATCCGAGAGCTTCACCTGGGAGGGTCTAAAAGGTAGCGGTCACTCTGAATACATGCTGTTCACAACAACACCCTCAGGCAGCAGAAGATGAGCCTATTTCTGTCCATATATGAGTGTTGCTCTTATGTGGGTGTCCATAATTCACCAGCTTCTGTTCACATTGAGGAGGATTGTTGAATTGAGTATGTGGGTGGTACTGATGGGCGGATGAGCTGGTGACTCAGGGACTTGTACTGTAGATTAATTGAAAAACATCTATTTTTAGTCTAGCCTTGGCTATTGAGAAATTTTCAATGATTAAGTAGATGCATTTGAGAAATTCACTTTATAGCAGAAATAAGTGGAATATTGAATGGCCCTTCTGTCTTCAGTTAGGATTTATTCTATTCACAATTGACATTTATTTGTTTATTCGTCATTTATATGCTTTCAGGCTTTTCTTTTTGCTCCTTTTACATAAGTTATTGTAAATTAATCATCTTCAGTGATGTTTTTACCTTTGTGACAGCAGGGACACAGACTCTGTGATTTTCCTGGTGGGCAATAAGCAAGACTTGTGCCACATGCGGGAAGTGGACAGGGAGGAAGGCCAGAAGTTGGCGTCCGAGCGCCGCTGTCAGTTTTACGAGCTGTCTGCTGCAGAGCACTACCAAGAGGTGGTGCTCATGTTCTCCAAGATCGTGCGCAATGCCAGTCTGGGAGGCAAGGCCAAGGAGCGCCGCCGTCGCCCTAGTGGTTCAAAGTCCATGGCCAAACTCATCAACAATGTCTTCGGAAAAAGGCGGAAATCTGTTTAAAAAAACGAACTTGGACAATTGTTACAGGACTGACGCATGAGATGCGCCACACTTGTTTATATAGTTCCTCACCGCTTATTGTTAATGTCTTGTCTTGGCCACACAGTCATTACCAGGTGAATCTCATGAAACACATCAAGAACATGGACATATTTCACCCTAAAGTCAAAGGAAAACAAACATTTTCTTTGCTTCAAGAAAATGAAGCCTGTTTTATAACCATTTTGCATTGGAATAATATTCTCATGTCATTTACCTCATAATTTCTCATTACCGCAATGAAAAAAAAAAACTATATATATGTGTGTGTGTGTGTAATATTTTAGAATTGCACTCTAAAAAAAAACATCTGGACTCATTATGGTAATGAGATTTTTACATTGTGGCAATGACAAAATGCTCATTTGTCATCAAAAATAATGTCACGGTGCAAAACATTTCAAATAGGCTTAATTTTGTTAATGCAAAATATAATAACCTAATTTTCTTGCGTACAGCTGCACATCTCTGCTTTTTGTCTTAAATGTTTCTTTAATCACTTCTTAGGATGTTTAAATGTCCGATTTAAAAGAACAACTAAGGACATCACTGATATTTCAGCTTGAGGATTGGCTAGACTGCCAAGTCAAAGTCAGCTCTGAGGTTGTGAACTATTAGTTAGCTTGCCATGTAGTCATAGATCAAATGTTACTTGTGTTTCACTTACCATTTGTTTGTGCAGTATATGAAACTCCTCACTCACTGTTTGATGTAATTTAATCACTTTCTACATGTATGATGTGAGCAATGACATGTCATGACTTTTATGGATTTTGAAATATCTTCAAATTCCTGTAAAACAAAAACATCTGTGCATTAAAATGTGACCATTTTAATGGCCAAGTATCTTTCCATTTTCTAGGAATTCACATATAAAGGTATTTGTGTACTCAAAGTTGGGAAACAACTGGCCTAACCAGAAAATAAGTAATAGATATGCTGTATTGAATAGTTTTTCTGAAATGTTCACCAGAATGGCATTATCTTTAATATTATGCAACAGAATTGCTTCAGCAAGTTGACATTACAGTGAGGAGATAATGATGAACAGACTGAGGTTTTGGAAAGCACCAATAAAATGAACGATGAATCACTCAGCTGGTTCTAATTTGTTCTACAAATTAACAGATACACATTAAAAGCAATATTGTACTAATTGCAGATTACGTTCTAAGTCCTTAAAGGGATAGTTCACCCAAAAATGAAAATTCTGTCATTAATTTTTCAGCCTCATGTCGTTCCAAACCAGTAAGACCTTCGTTCATCTTCGGAACACAAATGAAGATATTTTTTATGAAATCCGTGAGCTTTCTGTCCCTGCGTAGACAGCAAGGCACTCTCGTGAATGGCGGCAGACAGTGATTTTTGTTTTCTTTGCACGCAAAAAGTATTCTCGTAGCTTCATAAAATTACTACCTTTCTGTGCTTTGAACGTGGTAGTTCCCTTGCTGTCTATGCAGGGTCAGAAAGCTCTCGGATTTCATCAAAAATATCTTCATTTGTGTTTCGAAGATGGTCGACGGTCTTACGGGTTTGGAACGATATGAGGCTGAGTAATTAATGACAGAATTTTCATTTTTGGGTGAACTATCCCTTTATGTGTTTAATGGAATGCTTGCATACTGCACAGTATGCACTATGCAATACTATTTACTATTACTATTAAAAGCAGTAAATTGATGGTATAAAAGGTCAATCGATGTTGCTTCTGGCTCCTCACACTGGCATTAGAAGGTCTAAACTCTTATTATTTTGGCAAAAGACAATGTCTTTTGTTGACCCTTTGGACATCTGGCCAACATTCAGCACGACAGTTTCCAACAACAGCAAGTTATGATGAGTAATATTTGAGAGCCAGAAGGTGGATTGGGTCCTTCTAGTTCTCATACATGCAGAAGACGAGAAACCCCTTTATCAACATAGGGGAGAGGAGCAGATGGCTGTTTGTACAGCATTGATTCAAAAGGAGATATGAAACACAAGGTGTTTGCTTATAAGGGTCTTGTCATCACGTATTGATTCCTGGATAAACACTCTCGAACAGCTAAACGTGCTGGGAATTTCACTTTTAAGTATATTGCGAACTCCCCCTTCTTCTGGGGAGAAGAACCATGCACTTTCTTCCAATTAATATCTAAATGTGTTTTCGAGCTTACCATTATTTTCGTCAAGTAGAACAGATTTGTTGGGCCTGTCAACCAATCAGAATTTAGTGTTACAGTTTGTGTTAGTAGTGTTCATCAGTTGTACATTTCAAAATCCTTACTTCCGAATGGCCCTTTCAAGTGGCCAGTTTTGAGCACTTCGGTTTGAAACTACTCTTCAATATGGCGGCCTTGATTGCTCTCACTCCGAAGCAGCGAATTTATCCTGTTTGGAATACAGCAGATGGATGCCATTTTAGTGCCTCTAGTGATGCCAAATGGAACTGCAATCTATTTGTTTGAGTGGCTCAATTTGGCCCAACATATTAAGACAATGTGCAATTTGGGATGAGGGAACCTGTTTATCCAAAACAAAGGTAGAAAAAGGGTAGTTTTTTTAATTAGTTTGACAGTCTTTATTTACATAATTATGTTAGTTGTCACTAGCTGTGCAGAAATACCTCACTTTACCTTTAAATTTACACTACTTTGGCCTCTATCGCCAGCTGTAGTTGAAAAATAAATTGCTAAATGTATTTGTCGAGGTGCTTTTTTTAACATCTGATTTTGTATATAATAATATTTAATAACTTAACACTGTATTCAGTTTTTGCAGTAAGGGATAAGGTTAGGACTATGCAAGTACGACTGAAATTTTGATAAGCATAACAGTCACATTTGATAAGTGTGGCATCAACTTTTTTTTAATCGCAGCTTTTACGTCTTAGCTATGGGGATTAAAATGAGCTGCATAGTTAGTCATCTTAATACTATTGTTCTTAGTTTGTTGTACTGTTAAAAAAGTAAAAAGAAGAGAAACGTGCTGTCATACCTTAGACTTATCCTCCCACCTTAGGGTCTATTAAAATTCATCCGCGAGACATTATAAATAATATTGTTTACCACGCCATCATCATTCACCCAGTAAAGCGGCATTGAAAGCATTTGGCACAGGTGGAGTAGAGGCCATGGAGTGAATGGGTGGTGTATGTTTACATGTGCAAACATGTGGAAGGATGAGCAGCAGAAAACTCAAAAGAAAGAGGTGTTGCTGGAAAGCAAAGCGACCAGTTATGGGAGATTTGCCGTTCAAGCCACAGATGTGAACTCGTGCGTGACCCCTCTTCAGGTGTTCTTGGCAAGCGCTGGATCTTCAGCAGATCCTCAACACCTGACCAAAGCAAAGCACAGCCTGGGCCGGCACGCAAAATTACCTATACGCAACAGACCGTGTACCCATCACAGATGGAAGTACTGTCATTTACCTCCATAGAGGACGACGCACTGGCAGAGCAGGTGTGCTGATATAAAAATGATTCTCGCATTTCCCTCTCAGTGCTTCTGAATGAATCATCAAAGTCTTAAATCTTAAAGGTCCGTTCACAACAAGAACGATAAAACTCTTTAAATCCAGATGGATTCTGACTGGCTGACGATGTTTTTATTATTCATTAGTTGAAAAAAAAACGCCGTTAAAGTGATTCCAGCGATGTTGTTTCTCTGTGTCAATATCATTATAGCTGTGATTTGGACACTGCTATTCGTTTATATTTAGATAGATTTTTTTTAATTATATCATTATCGTTATAGTTATTGTCTTTGGTGTGGTTACTTACAGTATTTGATATCACATTCTCCATCATCTTCAAGATTGGGTTCATTCCTGTGCCATACAGTATTCTCTATACTTCTATTTCTAGCATGCACTTAATTATATTTGTTGTATATCACCTAGTTATAATTAGTATAACCTAATATAGTTATCAGTATCAGTAACCAGTAAATTAAAGGAGTACTCCGTATTATGAAAAAGTATTTTTTATTTATATTTATTTTAATTTTTATGTATTTATTTCATATATATATATTATATAAACAAGCTATTGATGTGTATTTGTAACACTTATTATTAATCACACACATGTAATCAGTCTCTCATTAATGTGTGTACACAAGCCATGCTAATGAAAGCTAGGACTGATTAGCCATTAATTAACAGCACATCCGCTGGAATTCAGTGTGGGGTGATTTGGATGTGGGAATTCATGAACTTCTGGATTGTTAATGTAAAGAGAGACGTGAAATTGTGTTTTCAATTCTACCGTCACTGCACCTTGCGTGTGTTCTTACAAAAACAACATGTTGCCTGAGAAGGAGATGGAAAGAAAGTGCCATGCACACCATAAACCATAATAGCTGAAAGCTAATTCATAGTTGAGCCAAAAGATTGCCTTGCAGCAGCAGGCTGGAATCTCTTTGATGAGGCCAGCAGAATAAAGGCTTAGCATATGGATCTGATTAGCACAGGCGAAAGTGATTCTTTGATTCATTTCTGCCCGAGGACCCAGTGCTTGAGTTCAGTGTGTTGTGATACTGATGTTATAGTGTTCATCTTTGCACTGTGTTTTTAAATGCGTCCCATTCTGTCTGTATGAATGGGGCAACAGATTTTGGCCTCCACATCAAAAAGATTGGACTTTGTTGTAAACTTTTATTGACCCACATTTAATGTATTTATACATGTGGGCCACATTCATGTATGTTGTATTGGCGGCATGAGAAGCTGATATATTTTAAGATCAGTGGGAGGTTGATTTGTTTAAGACACATTATCACATTAGCGCATATGTATGGAACGCAAAGTGGAGACAAGAATACGCACTTTCTGCGTGCTCACATGACAATAAGAAGATGGAGAGCGTGGTGGGGAATACACAGCGAGATTACAGATTCTGTCACTGTATAGTGCTGTTAAATTTATAGAGTAATGATGCTAACATACTTCAAAGTTCACATGGAAGCTGGCTTAACACGGTTTCTAACTGGTTGAAACTGTTTATTTAGGATTAGTAGCAGTTTCAAACTGGTTTAGGTGGTTGTTCATCTACTAAACTATAGCTAAAAGCAGGTGAGACCTTGTCGGACACAAGAGGTCAAGGCTTGGCTTGTTGACACGGCCAGCTAAAATTAGCAGTGTTCCCTGATGTAATTTTGTATTTATTTGATAATTATTATTAATACATTTTTGCAAGCAACATAAATGTTTCTAATATTTTGTTATATTACAGTATATCATAGAATTTGATTAAATAATGTGTGTGTGTGTGTATACTGTACATATATACATATATATGTATATATAATGGAATTCATTAAAGAAAATCATTTTTATTTATTTTAAAAAAATTGACCCTTATGACTGGTTTTGTGGTCCAGGGTCACATTTATCTAATTTAATTAATAAAAAATACATAACATATACGTATTTTAAATATGAAATTAAAATATAAAAAGGAATAAAAAAAAAAAATGTATTCGTTTTTTTCCCCCGCTGCTCATGAACAGACAGTATTTAAATCTATGGACTATTTTTTATGACCCACTAGCAGTTAAAAGTAAGTATTGTTTCTAACGTAGTTAGACAACGTAGTTCTACAATGTATCTTCCTTTTGACTTGCTGTATCACAGAAGTGGCTTGAAATCTTAACAGACCTGGTTTTATTTACAGACACCATAAACTTATGGCACTCAGGTTTAAAGGTAAGTATTGGCAGCAGCTGCGTTTCAAACTAGCACACTGCCGGGAAGCAAGTGCAGAGATGGCACAGATAGCCCACAGCCATTCAGACCCAGTCACAACTGGAGCGTACTGCCACAACCACACATCCAGACTGCAGGTATGTGTGCTGAGATAAGGAACAGTGGCTCTCGCCCGGCCATTCCAGCAGCGTTATGGTGGGTTTAACCCAGCTCAGGTATGCTGGGAATGTAGCGGAGTGTAACAGCATAAAGAGAGGAAGCCTGTAGATTTGAGCTGAGACTTCATTGAATGCCATTGGTGGAGAAACTGTTGTCTCTGTTGAGGTCGAGGCTCATTTTGATTTCTAAATAACTTAGGTAAACCAGTCATGTGAGCTGGTTATGTAAGTGTGTTTGTTGAAAGGCCAGCGAGTTACTGGAGCTAAAGTGTGAGCTGTCCTATCCAATTCTGCCATCCCTGCCAAGTCTCCTTTAGGACACAAAGTTTACTTTCAGGAGACCTTGTGGGACTCCATTCTTCTCTGGGCCCTGAGCAGAGCGCAGCGGGGGGAGGCAACAGTACAGAGATTATAGCGACCCACTCATACCCATCAAGATCAAATCCTGTTCCATTCCAGGCAAAAATGAGCAAGTAAACAAATGGTTGAGATAATAGCAGCGTTGAACCTGAGAGTTTCATAGAAACATGGCATTTTCAAGAATTTTATGTTGTGAATTTAATTTTATTGAAAAATTTGAATCAAATAATTTGATAAATATTCTTCATGGTTTCATGGAATAAACAAATATGTGAAACATGTCTAGTTGCATAATAGAATGTAGGCCTACTGATAGAAATCTGGAGACCTCAAAGCCTTAGTTTGTTCCCGAAAGTCACTCATTTTAGTGTGTCATCGCATTAGATAACAAAATGGCGTCTTTAAAAACTAGCACACTTCTTAAATGATACATTTCAAAATAAATGCTTTAATAGTTTCATATTTTGTCATCTAAGACAATGATATTCATTTTAAGTGTGGCTGGACCCACTGTACAGTGTCTGTGGGTCGATGACTGTTCACTCTCCGTTTTATGTGCTGTACTCTCATACAGACAGATAAACTACTGGTTTAGGTTATGTTATTAATCAGCTCCTCCAAGTATTTATCATATCTATCACACATGAAAGCCTTATCTTTGATAAATGAAATCATGGCATGTTCATTTAAAAGTGATCATAGCTGCATTTTTCATGCTTCATCTACACATCTGAGAGGTAAAATCACTGTTGGCAGTGTTTCGAACACTTAAGGGCACTTAAGGAAGAACATGTATGGCCGACTTCCATCTTGTCTGAATGCCAGTGACATCCTAAGTGCACTTTTGGCATTACAGAGCAATCACAGCTTCTCAGATTCGGACACGTTCCACGTTTCATTGTCAGTAAAAAGTTTAAGAGGAACATACGTTTGGAAATCAGTGGCTGACACATTTTACAGAAGGTAAAAAATGATATTATCCCAAGGAGATGATAAAATCTTCGGTGTTTGCCTATACGGTTGTTCCTGGGCCTGTTCTTGTCTATTTCAGAAGATTTGCCACCAGTATGTTAGCAACTATATTTTGTGCAATGTATTAGTTCAGCATACTCTTAAAAATAAAGCTTCTTCATTGGCATTGATGGTTCCACAAAGAATCTTTAACATGGAACCTCCATTGTACTGAAAGGTTCTTTAGATTATTAAAATGTTCTTTACACTAAGAAAAAAAAAAAGAGTTATTTTAAGAATTATTTACTGAAAGGTTCTTTTGGAAACCCAAAATGTTTTTTCTATGAAGGAACCTTTATTTTTAAGATTTAGAATTTGTATTTGCAGTTATCATGGGATTTTCTTGGATTTCTTCTTAGTTTTTGTGGCTTACAGGTTAGCATTGACAAGTATTCTCAGCTGTCCTGACGGTTTAATTGTGGATAAGTGTGTCATGACCAAAACACTACTCTTGTGGTTACGTATGGTTAAGACCTTTTTGACACATACCGCTGAAAAAAAGTGTGTCATTGGTCGGATTTAATTTTCTAGTGGAGTAATTTTCCAAATTGTCTTTGACCCCAACTACAATCAACAAAAAAATCTTGTTTCAAACTCATAAGAATGAAAGGATTTTGCCAGTGTGTGACATTTCTTAGCTCCATTTTCAGACCATCTTGGCATATACGCCGTGCTGTTGTTTATACGTCTCATTCAGTCAAAGCACAGACTTGTCAGTCTTAATCAGGCGTTTTATTGGTCACAGTCAGTTCACAATTCTTTCCTTAAATTAACTAAAACAGGTGATCTCATCACAGAGAAGCAATAAACGTGACATGTTTTAACCCAACTGTTTTTAAAGGTGCAATTTCTGACAATGCATGCCTAGCCATCATAATAAATTTTCATATGACTGTAAAACATTGAACTTAGAGAAAGTCTCAAATTACTTGTTGATGTTCTGATAAGATTATTGAGCTCATATTTTCGAAATATAGTAAGCCTACATACTGTATAAACTTACGTTACACAAGTTGAGTCAAAGTTATTTAGTTGGTAAATCAGTACAAGATTACTAGTATGAGACTAAAGATGCGTCTAGCCTTTTTGTCATGATTTCACAAAAGTTTGATTGTAACTTCTAAGGTGCCGGAATGATGGATGAGATGAAAGACAGTATTTTTTTAATAGAAGTCAACGTTTTTGTCCAACCTGCATGGATGTATCCAAACAATTCCCTTCAAATCCCAAGATGCATCATGTTAGCGCCCTAGATTCCTCTAATCTCCGGCCAGTACTTGAAAACAGGAGTGTGCACACCTGGGCTAAGTGTGGGTAGCCCTCATTCTGTGATGCCATGGTTAATCTGAGGATTTTGATACTGGGACAGTGTGTTGTCTGGCCCTCATATAGACTGGCTGATCTGTACTGTGGGTCTGGTACATGAGTGCAGTATGCAGTACAGAGACTGAGGCTGTGACTGTTACTGATCACCTGAGCAGACGCTCCAGCCTCATCTGTCCTGTTTCGGTCCATTTCTCTTCAGCACTGTAGGTTTGAGGAGCACTGTAGAAATGAGAAGAAGTTTTGAGAATAATATGTTAAATTGTGTTTGAATGAAACATATAGGGTCATGTAGCATGTAGCCTAAGTGAATGTTAACTGTGCTTGCATAATACAGCTGTGCATCATTTTAGTAATCTGTGGTATTTGTGATCCCATTCAAATGTCTTTTTATTGAGATAACAGTGTTACATTTTCAGATTGTGTCTTTTTGAACACTCATTTTAAAAAGGGAGGCCATTCAGGACAACTGCAACATCCATAGATGAATAATATGTGTGTGTGTGTGTGTACCTGTTTTTCTATTCTGGTGGGGACTTAAACCTGAATACACACAGACTCATGGGGACTCGTGTCATGGTGGGGACCTAAATTGAGGTCCCCACGGGTAAACAAGTTAATAAATCACACAGAATGAAGTTTTTTGAAAATCTAAAAATGCAGAAAGTTTCCTGTAAGGGGTAGGTTTGGGTGAAGGGCAATAGAATATACGGTCTGTACAGTAGAAAAACCATTACGCCTATGGAGAGTCCACAAAAGGATAGCAAACCAGACGTGTGTGTGTGTGTGTGTACACATACAACATGGAGGCAGCATTTTTATTTTTAAACATATATATGTATATATATGTTTAAAAGGAAAATGCTGCCTCCATGTTGCACAGAGGTAGCCTAATATTATTAATCAGAATGTATGTATATATATTTCCATACAAGTAAATATTTTTTTCCTAGAAGAAATTACTACATTTATCAGGACTGACATCTGTATAGGCTACTAATATCTATATTTTTATGTGCTTATATTTTAACAGACTGATAAACAGGCCTACATACAGTACATACATACAGTGGTGAAGTAGCGCCCTCGTGTGGAAATGCAACCGTTTAAATTATGCAAACAAAATAAAAAGGAACCACAGTTTAATAAAAATGTGTTCCTTTACTTTTATAGAGTATGAAGGTTTTTGACGGTTATTATTTATTTATTTATTTAAAGTAATTTACTCTTCTCCTATTTACCTTTTTATCCTTTCTTTTCTAATGTGAAGTCGTGTTGGCACTCATGATGTGCCACATTTTTATGTGGCGTTGCATAATTTCAGTTTTTTTGTTTGTTTGTTTGTGAATTGTATTCAGTAAAATAATAATAATTAATAATAATAATAATATAGACTCGCCTTTACGCGTCTTGCTATGACGCACAAAACGCGAACTGTACAGTAGCCTACGCGTCTTGAACGATGACGCGACGCGACACAACCAGACAGCGTTTCCAAAGTACAGGAGGTGTGAGTCACGCTGCTTTGCATATTACAATAATTCCAGGAAGCTTTTATAGGTCGGCTGTTTCCTGCACCTACGCCACCTTGTTTACCGTGCTCTTTGTCGCTGTCGAACTCGTTCGTCTATTAAAAACCTGTGTAAAAACTTTTTAATTTAGCTGTACTGAGGTTTATGTAGGTTCAAACGCGGATCATGCAGTTCTTGTACCTGAAAGGTGCTGTGTTTTTCACCTTCATACCTGTAGTGATGAATCTCCGACTTATGGATGATGGACGCTCACTGAACTGTACACGAGAGGTAAGTTAATACATAAAGACCAGCAGCAGATACCAAAAAGTGTTAGATATTTATTTAGATATGTTAAATGTGTTTATGTAGTCACTGATACGGTCCCTTTGGGGTTTAAAGTTTTGAATGAGGGTCATATTTTTGCGATCAATTGTAGTTTCTTTCTCGCTCTCCAGGAAGTACAGTGTACTGCAGAGTTCAGTAAGTCCTACTTTCATTTTTCTTTAGTATTCTTTATTATTGTGAGTTGTATTTTAAACTGAAGGTTGATTATTTTCCTCCACAGATAATTGCCTGTATAAAGAATGGCTCATTCCTTCAGATTTCACTCCAAGTGAACCGGATGATTTGTCAGTGTATCTTGATGTAAGAAGCAATATGAAAGGTGATTTGGAGCCAGTGATTGTGGCAGAATGGAAAGCAAAGGATGATGGTGGGTATCATGTGTTTTCAGATAAGTCTTAGATATGTGTGTTACATTATGTGAAAAAATCAATTTACTTGGACAAATTCTTGAAAAAAAACAAAACAAGTTTAATGCAAAGGGACCCTTTTAAATTGTGCGTTTAGACCTATATTTTACTGTATTAAGAAGCTATAATGAAGCTCATGATGAAGAAATCACATTGTTTAATGCTAAATGTGTGTACCAATACTAAGACATTTTCTATATTTAATGATTTCAAAAGGGGGTACAAGGACTCTTTATTTTCATTTTGTATATCAATAAGTATTTATCTCCCAATTAGGACCACATTGTAGTCATCAAAGTTTAATAAACCATTTTTTTTTTATTTTGCAGGAAGCATAATTCATTTGAAAGGAACCGAGCTTGCTGTGTTGAAGTCATCAACCAATGAACATCTATGTGTTCATTACAAGTTCCTCCAAGTTTTTAAGTCCATGAGAAATAGTGTTGGTGAAAAGGCAAGACTGATTGATTTATTTATTTGTGTTTTTATTCTGTTTATTCTCACAAATACTAATGTATGATCTGTTTTATTCTAGTGGTCTTTTTCTTTGGATAAAGTTGTGGTAGATCCAGACAGCACATATGTAGTGACTGTCTCCAACCTTCCCAAGCCGAATTTACAACACACCAGTTACAATATTAACTTAAAAGTTAATGTTCCAGGTAAGTGACAAATTAAACAAAAATTTTGTTCAGATATTTCTACATGACAATTTATATTCAGAATGATAGCTCAGTTTCGATCTGTAACCACAGGTTGTGACGACCTTTTGATGAGAACAACCAAAATCTGTTTTGAAAGAGGTGAGAGAAGAGCTTATTTATAAATGGTTACAAATCAGATACATATATATACACCTAGAAACCCTGAAACCTTATGTATTAAAGTATGTATTCACTTCTTATCCTATGAGATTCATTTGGTTTGATGTTTTGCTTAGGGGATACATGGCGACCCAATGTTACCGTAGGAAGGACCACAGGTGTAAATGGCAAGGATATTCTGTATGTTGCATTTAATCCTGGAGAGAACGCAGAAAAATACAATGTTTTTCTTAAGTGCAACAGGGACACCGAAATGAAGACTCTTTATAATGTAAGACATTTTATCTGTATGTCTATTTAAATATATCCAAATGAATAAGGCTGGATAATATGACTCTGCACATAAAACTGGGCAGAACTGTTTTCAAAGGGTGTTTTTTTGTATTTAGGAGAGCAATCCATTACTAAATGTGACATATAACCTGGAGAACTGGTCACGTACATGCTGTAATTTTGATGTTCAGGTGTGTTGGCCTAAACAAACATGTTACACCAATAATAAAGTAAGATTACATATAAAACAATTCTTATATACTAGTGTATTGACTTAATAGTGTTTTTTTCCTATTTAGATCCAGCCATTTTTCCGGAAGTGTGCCAACGACTGTCGTCGAAAGAATCACAGTTTTAACATATGTGGTCCTGGTGTGTATGGAAACAGCTTCACCTTTTGAATTACTGAGAAAAGAAAAATGTAAAAAGCATAATGCCACTTTACTCATTTTTATATATGTTCCACAGTACCAACAAGCCCTCCTGAGAACAACTCGGCACTTCAGATCATTTGTGCTGGATTATGCCTCTTAATTTGTGCCATTGGTATTTGTGCTATTTATTTGCGCTGCAGGAAACCACAGAATGGTAAGCATTGACATTTAAGATGGATGTTTTTATCTTCAAAGACTGATTTTAATCGTGTTACATAACAGTGGCAGTGATGTCTTTCAAGAGTAACTTCCTGTGGGTAGCCACACAGATAGTGCTAGGGCTGAAATAATACAACTAATATGCAGTAAACAATCATTTTCAAGGAATATCCCTGTTTCAAATTTTTTTAATTATTTTAATTCAGGTCAAAAAAAGCCACAGGAACCACCACGTCTTGTACCACCAGTTTCATCCGGCCCACGATCCGTATTAATCATCTACTCCAGAGATCATCCCCTTTACACAGACATAGTCCTGAAGCTTTGCGCCTTCCTGCGGGCCAAATGCGGCATTGAGGTCATGCTGGACCTACTTGACACGACTTGGCTCGGCACCATCGGCCGGCTACAGTGGCTTGAGGAAAAAAAGCGACAGATTGAGCAATCGTCAAACAAGATCTTGGTCCTTTGCTCCCGAGGAGTGCAAGCCAAGTGGGGGGCGATGTGTGGAGAGCCTCGCATCCTCCTCCGGGAAGACGTGCGCTCTCCGGTCGGTGATATGCTGACTCTCGCCCTTCAGCTGATTACACCTGATATGCAGCGTCCGGCTTCTTACGGGAAGTATTTGGTGGCTTACTTTGACGACATAAGCAGCGAAGGCGATGTGCCGTCTATGTTTGACATTGCGGTCAAATATAAGCTGATGAAGCATTTCGAGGAGCTCTATTTCCGTATCCTCGATGTGGAGAAGTATCAGCAGGGAGTGAAGCACTGTATCGAGGGTATCGGAAAGGACGAGTACTTCAATTGCCCCTCGGGCGAAGCCTTAAGGAACGCAATCGAAGCATTCCAGGCACACCAGTTGAAGAATCAAGACTGGTTTGAGAAAGAATGCGTGACCAGCGAGGAGGAAGTGAGAGGGGAAACCGATCCACTTCTTGAGATGCCCATGCAGCCAATATATGAATTAACACCTATGCTAAACATCGGACTCCCAATCCTTGTGAAGGAGGTAGACATCAATCAAGAGGCCCAGAGTGTCTGCTCTGTAAGTCCCCAAATTCAAGAGAACCCTGAAGAGTTATCTGTGGTGATTATTAATCCAAGAGTCCAGCCAGATCACAGTGTACTTTCCTATTATCCACCAATGGAATGTCCTCTTGAATTACCCAGCGTGACTGGTATTAGGACACCAGTGGACCCACAAATCTATCCATGTTTCCTTGCTGAACCAGGACCAGTGGAACCCTCACATCCTCCTTTTGCGTTTCCATTGGGAGAACCATCAGATAATTGTCCGACGGACAGCAGAAAGTGCTTTTTGATAGCGCCTCCACCCTCAATGGAAGACAGCTTCAATCTGAATCAGGAGATGAATGTGTCCCAGCCAGTGGAGATGGAGGAAAGTGAAATGGAGGGTGCTTCTGAGACGAGACCATCACGAGGGTCCGATCAGGGATATGGTTCCAGGTATTCCACAGTGAGGGAGGACCCCAAGTTTCAGCAAGACCTTTCCTCTCTGGCCAAGTTACAAATGAACCTCTTCCAGAACAGCCCGATCTCTTCTAGTTTCTGCACCAGTAAACCGGAGATCTGAATTACTTGTACGTCTTTTGGCTGTTTTTGTGATTTGCAGTGTGCCGTAGTACCATGGCACGGTGTTCTTGAACAATCTATGTTTGGCCGTCACTCCTAAAACATTCAAACTATTTGTGTCAACAGAAACAGGAAACAGACTAGATGGACGAGTTCAATGATCAGCTCTTTTACTGTGGAGCAGAACAAGTACCTTGTTAAACAGCTTGATATAGAACAGCACAGCACATGATTTTAAGCTTATGTTAGCTACCGAACACACGTCTAAGAAATTTGGTTGGGCTTGCAATGTTACACTTGTATTGTCTTTTCATATTTGCTCAGATGAAATGTTTTGTTGTATTATATTGCACTATTGTATTTTTATTTTTCATTCCAGTTTAACAGCTATAACCATTTACTCTGGAAGTTTGTATATAATATTATGTAAGTACATTTCTAAATTTATAAAGCAGCATTCTTTGGTAATTCTTTTTACTTAATAATTTAGTTAAATAATCACTTTACTTGCATCAAATTACATCCAACTTTGGACCTCAAATTACTTTTTAACCAATTTAACCAGGATGCTTCTAGACCCTTGCAGCTGTTGCAGTGCAAATAATGTCTTATGTAAACACAACTTAACTTGCAAACTAAAGCCCTTGTAAGAAAATTCTCTGTAAAACATTAATGTGGATAAATAGCGAGAGGTGGGGTTGGAAGTCGCTTTCCTTATCAAAAAGGTTATGTACATACACTAAGACCTGTAGTTTAAAAAAACATGCGTAGTATGTAGTGGTATATATTTGTCAGGTTAAATACTGCGCAATGAGGCACAAAAATCCCATAATGCACTTTCGGCCTGCATATGTAACACATTTAGCTCACCCTGTACCCCAATCCTCAAAGCACAAGAGTAATAATATGTTAGAATAAGGATGCACATTTGTTAGTAATTACATGTTAGACTAGCATATATAATACTCCGTTTTAAAACTAAAAGTGACAGGACAAGTTTGCTTGTGATAGCTTACCCAAAAATGACTATTCTGTGATCATTTACTCACACTCGTGTCACTCTAAACCTGGATGCATTTATTTATTCAAGATATTTTGAAAAATGTGTTTTTTGTCCATTCAATGAAGTTCAATGGGGTCCAAACCAACATTGTTTGGACCCCATAGACTTTCTTCATATGCGCAAAAACATTATTTAAAATATCTTCGTTTGTGTTGCACGGAAGAAAGCAAGTCATTCAGGTTTGAAACGACATGAGGGTGTGTAAATGATGTCAGAATTTTCCATTTTGGTGGAGACTTGGAGTGAGAAACATGGATATTAAGCTTTGACATATTTGTTCAAGTTCCTGGTGTAAACTTAGTGTAAGTAATGAGCTTGGAAATATACATATTTAGATTCTCATTTAGACATAGATGCACTGCATGTAGATTAATGGATAGTGTCCTCTTGAAGTCTGTCTATCAGCACTATAATTGTCATGATCAAAATATTATTCATTGTGATAATCATACCTCATTTACTGGCATGAATAAAATAGCATCTGAAATTGAGCAGAATAACAGACTAGTTTGTGATTTCAACCATGAGGTTCTGTAAAGAGAGGTAGCCTTGTACAAACTGATGATGGTAATACGGCTGGTTGGGACCAGCAATGGAGTTTGGTCATTAAAGATGGATTACAGTTATCCTCATAGACTCTATGCTTAAAGTAGCCTATTATTACATTAAGGAACATTACGAATTCATATCATACACCGTTCGGCAGTTTTCCATTCCTAAGTACCATTGCCACTGACAAAGTATTTCAAATAGGAAAGGACTACATCACATTCACAATTTGAAGTGTACACCAAGCCTAACAAGTCACAAGGCATATTTACACTTGAGGAGTGCATTTAGGAACATCTCTTGACAAAGTATCTGAAAACACTATAAACATGTGTCTACATGAGCCTACTGTCAGTTAAGGACATTTTTACATAGAAAATAAATTATACAACATTGCACTTACAACCTTTCCTCAGTTGAATAGTCCTCACGTAATTAAAGTGCCTCACAAAACAAGTGCAAATCAAAGATTCTCTTATCATCATATAAGCACTGGCTGACAGTCACGTCCCAATTCATTAAGTATATACTGCAGAGGTCACAGGTGGGAATGTTTTTCATTGGCACGTTGAGTGGCTTGGTTGTAGCACCTGTTGAGAGTGGAGGAGAACGACAGTGTTCATAAGGAGAGGTACTACAGGCATAAATGTGTATTTTGGTTAGATTTGGCTATTCTGATGGAACACGTCTCAAATACTGGATAATATTTTCATAAACATTGAATTATTCTGATTTTATATCACATATTGGCTACCAAGTAAATAATGTAAAATCAGTTAGCTATATTGGGCTTGTCTGACACAAATTATATTTTGGATTTAGGCCAATGCCTAACAAACCAAATTGTTCATGTTTTGTACAGAATCCTAATTTTGCTTATTGTTGGTTATTGTCAGTTTTGTTGTTGTTTTATTAATTTGCTAAAAAAAAAAAAATTTGCAAACAAGTCTGACAACTAGCAACCAGTGAGTTAATCACACAAACACATTTTTGTGGCGTTCACTTGTTATATTATGCACACCTGTGAAAATGTAATTACATGATGGCTAATTTGCATACTGCGTTTCTGTCAGTATGCATTTACGTCCCAGTTAGCACACTGTTAAGACGTTATAAACAAAATACTTTTTATTAACTTGTGATTTGTAATTCTAAAATACGTTTTTGTCAATTTTAACGCTCGCAGCTGACCATACCTCACAATCCGTACTTTAACAAAGTATAGCAATACATTTTATTTATTTATTTATTAACTGATTTGTGTGTTTTATCTTCATTTTGATTAAAAGGAAAGGAATGTTAGCACCTGTAGTACCTCCCCTTAAATGGGCTGATGCACACTGTGTAGTAGCCTACGTGGCCCCCGGCCGGTCAAAGCCAGTCCCGAATGAGCATCTACGACTGAGTATTGACAGCCAGCGTATTCACATAGCCGTGAGGACACATGTCGTTCTCGGAAACGCAGTGGGAGAACTGGGCTGGGTTACCCCCACGTCCACGTGCAAACCTCCGGACACCTCTTAAGGACGTGCACTGTTCAACCAGCTCCAGGCACTTACACCCCAAGAAGAAGATGTTCTTGAACATGAAAACCGATATGGGCGTTTTGTAAACAAAGACGAGGAAACATCTGACCACCAAGAGTGGACCGTTGAGCAGCACGCCGGTGAAGAACCTCGCCCATATCCAGCGACAGTTCATCTTTGAGGCCGTCAACTCGTAAAGCCAACCAACCGGGACGCCCAATGCGATGAAGTACACGGATATAACCGTGTACCTAAGGTATATGTTGGAGATTTCGTTTTTAAGGAGCAGTTCCACCAGCGTGAAGCTGTCCAGGATGTCTACGCAGGTGCTCATGAAGCAGCCTTGGGAGTGAAAGCGCGTGGCACCGTTGGGATCTTCGATGATTGAGTTGATGAGGCAGTAAAGCAAAGGCGCGCACAGCAGCATGGTTATTTTAAACCCGGTGATGCCAAATGGCACCTTCAGGGCGATCAGATCGAGGATGGACGTTTCCAGAACGAGCACCACTTTCGGGGTGGACGCGATCACGTAGATGAGCCATGCCAGGTACGCGAAGGTGAACTCCCCGAGGTTGCATCCGAAGATGGAGCTCTTCTGGTGGAAACCACAAGCTCGTTCGCGCTTACTCCTGGCGTTTTTCATGAAGAAGATCGCCCATCCCGATATAACCACCAGATCCGTGGCTATCCACGAGCACCAGTAGAGATCCGTGAAGATGATGAGGTAGAAATCCAACATGCCTCCTTGGAGAACGAGCACGAGGAAACACAAGATCTTATAAAACAGGTTCTTATTAGACCTCTGCACGAACAGAGGGGTGGACTGCATGAATTCGCCCGATGTCATGGTGTAAGACTGAGGCTGAGCTGTGGCTGAGGAGGAGACCAGGGGCTGGGAGCTGCCCTCCTCGAGGTTGGCGCTGCCGCTGGTGGTCTGCGTGTCCCTCCTGGAGGCGACGCTTCGGATGAACAACAGCTGTCCGTTTTCTGGTGCTGAGGAGACAGGTGAGTCGGGCTGGGAGATGTCTTTTATGATTTCAGCAGTCATTGTATTCATGCCTTATATTCCTGACTTGTTTTGGCTCTGCTGGTGTAATGCTAGCCGCTCAAGGGGGCAGAGGAGGAAATCCCGTTATGGAATTGCGTTGGAATGGAATGTGAACTTACAGAATCCCTTCCAATTAAAACGGATAAATAATTAACTAAGTGATGATTAAATCTACGGATCTGATATTCGTTAAAAACATGGATTCATGTTTTAAACATTTAATCTCCCCGTTTGAAATGATTGCAGGCTATTGAATTTATATTTTTCTTTTCGTGACAAGCTTTCCTATTGATAGGCCTATACCTCTATTTCACCAAATAGCCGTTTAATAGTAAAGATGTGCTTTAAATATTACAAAATAAATTATACAGTATAGAAATTATAGAAGAATATAAAAATGCAATAGTAAAAAAAAAACTTTTTTCTTATCTGTAATTTACCTTACAATACAAGCATATTAAAATTATATTTTAAAAGACAATGAAATACGATTTTAGTTTTAATTAAAATGTGGGAAATTTTAATTGAAATGTGGAAAAATTAGAAGTAAAAGGTATGAATTACCTTCACAAAATAAATTAATATTATATGTTTAACAAGATCATATTTATACTTGGTGAAGCCATGTTGAAAATATACATTTTAAAAAGTTTTATTAAAATTATTAGTAATTCTAATCATATATAAAAAGGGGGCAATCTCAGAATAAAACCTGCAAAGCATTTTATTCAAAGATGCTTTGTTTCTGGAAAGATAATGTAGATCAAATAAGAATAATGTTGATATATGATGTGCCTTTCACAAAACAGCTTCCATAAAAATGGAAAACAAGTAAAATGCAAAAGGCCTCTCCAAAGCAATACTTTTATAGACAGTCACATTTGTCTTAAAGATGATGTGCATTCAAGCGTAATCACTCACAGAAGCCTGATGTAGGACATCAGAAGCCTAGTATGAACATAATGAGTATCATTATTTATAAGAGTCTGAGCATTGTTTCATTAAAAATGCTGCAGTTTGTTACAGTGTGTGTCGGCTGTATTCTTAATGCTGATTTGTAAAAGATTTTAAACTTATAACATTTAAACCATCGTTTTCTAAGTTTTTTTGTAGGTATAACTTTAATTTAGGCCAGAATTAATAAGACTTTTTTTAACCGCCATCAACCTCCAATAAGACCACAGCATAACTGCTAAATTAAATACCATGACAGTAGGCTATTCTCCATTGCACAGAACTACAGAGGCAATTAAAATGCCCTGCATGGATACTTTATCTCTAAGGCTAAATATGACTGTCAATAACATTCACATAAAAATCCATAGACAACTAATAATTTGATAATAAACTTTAATTTCAAGTTACATTGGATGGTTCTGAACCATAGACAACAAGCACATTTCTGTATAAACATATGCATATCGACCAAGTTCGACAAGAACCGAATAACATTTGGGTGTTTGTGGTTTGACTACTGCCAGCTGAGCTTAATATGCAATATTCACTGAAGCAAAACAGATTTACAATTAATACAGTTAAACTGATGAACATTCAGCTTCATATTTGAATGCATTTAAGTCTGCTTTTGGGAGTCCAGATTCACAAATTATCAGCGCACTCAGTTCATAGGGACTTCCCATGGGATACCACAGCTAATAAGGTACAGCTAAACAGGTACAAAAAAAAACAACTCAGTGGATATTTAATAGAGAGAGAAACAAAAGGACATTACATTTAAGGATAAATATCACGAGTTGTCCGTGTGAACGTTGACGAGTGCATTTGTGACCTCCAGGTAGCTCCCCGCCACCACCACCACCACCACCTCCCACCCAGTCAAAATCAGTGCATAAGAGGGATATTTCAAAAATATCAGAAGCATTGACAGCCACCAGTTAGTGAAGTCATACACAGTTGCTGTATCCTCACAGTCAATTAGAAACATGTCAAACCCACACCTGAGATAAACTCGGTACGGTTTGTTAGATATATCTTTCCAAGTTTATATACTGTATAACTTAGTGTCCTTTCTTGCAATTTTTTTAATTACTTTTGTTTTTGCTCTTTATACTTATTCTAGTACATTAACCAGACATGGACA
Organism: Sinocyclocheilus rhinocerous; assembly: GCF_001515625.1. Taxonomy (NCBI): domain Eukaryota; kingdom Metazoa; phylum Chordata; class Actinopteri; order Cypriniformes; family Cyprinidae; genus Sinocyclocheilus; species Sinocyclocheilus rhinocerous. Next base: position 786,931 of record NW_015643253.1, on the reverse strand, counting down.
GACTCACATAATGGAGAAGGCTTTCTAGAAAATATTTTTTAGCACAAGAGCTATTTTTATGTCTTTTGACGTGTTTTATATTCATTTATTGAATTTGAAATGAATCGTTTTAATGGCCTGCTGAAAGGCACTGCCACAACACAGGGGAAAAAAGACACTACTGCCCATCAGTCACACAAGACAGTCCTGTCTAGTTTCTAATAGGGATAGAAATTGAGTAAATAGGGACAAGGGTTAGTCTAGGAGGGAGTTAGCGAAGGACAGAAGGAGGCCTGCTATAGGTACAGCTCGTAGTAATCGTCCAGCTCTTCGTGGAACAAGTCCCACTCATCTTCGGAATCGGTGACATCATCGTCAGTTCCGGCAGCCAGAAGCATGAGGAGCATCTCGCTGAGCTCGAACGTCACCATCTCGTCTTCGTTGTCGAAGGAGTCGCTGTTCTCCCGCTCGTCGAAAAGATCCCAGAGTGGTGTCCGTCTGGAGTTCTGCAACACAGATTCCATTAATGGCTCAATCGAGTGCCAATGATCGAATTCGTTGCACATCATTAAGTAAATACGATAAGCTTTCACGTAACGAAATTTTCAGTTTGGCACTAACATTGGGAGAAAATAGCCGTTAGGCTTCAGTAGAAGCTTTACCCGGTTTCTTCCGTTGGAGCCGGTCTGTCTCCTCTGGGGTTGAGGCTCTTCCAGACGCCCATCAGGAAAAGCATGCTTGTAAAAGCAGTTGGCTCCAAACGGACAGGTCCCACGGCCTTCATCAAAATATCGGCATGGTTTACTCCTGGGTATGAAGATGGACAAAGCTGATTAGCTAAACAAATGAATCATAAAATGCTTTGGGCTTAAAGCGACAGTACACCCAAAAATTACAGTTCTGTCATTTACTTATCTTAATGTTTCCCTCCACCAAACGACTACAAAATCTGCATGGCATTCAAAAATGACACATCAATGCCATTTAACACCACTGAAGCAACACAGAATTGGTTCTCACATTTATCATGAAAATCGATGAAAATTAATATCTAATTTGATTTGAGAACTGCAGTGGAGGGAAAGATTTTAAAGGAATAATTAATCATTTTGGTCTGTTAATCACACAGAGCTGTAGTATGACTTCAGAAGATCTGGAATATAGTGCACTAGTAAAGTGAAAAACATTTATGGTGCATATTTTGTCATTTTTGTCACAGTCCCAGCCCCCTTTACTTTCATTATATGTGACCCTGGACCACAAAACCAGTCTTAAGTCGCTGGGGTATATTTGTAGCAATAGCCAAAAAAACATTGTATGGGTCAAAATTATCGATTTTTATTTTATGCCAAAAATCATTAGGATATTAAGTAAAGATCATGTTCCATGAAGATATTTTGTAAATTTCCTACTGTAAATATATCAAAACTTAATTTTTGATTAGTAATATGCATTGCTAAGAACTTCATTTGGACAACTTTAAAGGTGATTTTCTCAGTATTTTTGATTTTTTTTTTGCACCCTCGGATTCCAGATTTTCAAATAGTCGTATCTCGGCCAAATATTGTCCTATCCTAACAAACCATACATTAATGGAAAGCTTATTTACTCAGCTTTCAGATGTTGCCTAAATCTCAATTTCAAAAAATGACTGGTTTTGTGGTCCAGGGTCACATATGGATAAGCGTGTCCAGAATACTCTGCAGAAAGTCACCTTTCGTGTTCCATGGAAGGCAAACGACAATAGGGTGCGTAAATGACAATTTAATTATTACTTATTTATTACTTAATTATTACAATTTAACTATGACTTTATTCAGTGAAATTCTCAATTGTATACCCCATGCCATCCTTGTATTTCTGAATGAGTTGCTTCTTATCCTCCTTGTCCTCCACCCAGTATTCGCTTGGTATGACAAAGTTCGATGTGATTCGACACTCTGGGCAGGACCTGATTGGGAACACATTGATTTGTCACTAAAAATATGGTTCTTCCTTTTACACCAGCACTGATCTTTAAAAGAAGAGGTGGACAATTACAATTAGAGATGATAATCCTAAGATAATGATCATAATATTCAAAATGATTAAAGATCAGCTCCCCAGAATCCTATTCAACTTAATACACGTTTAATTATCTTGAGGACAGTCTTACTTTATGATCTTGCTCTCGAACTGCTTGGCGCTCCGCCATTTCCTGATGCACTTGAGGCAGTAGCAGTGGCTGCAGTTGGAGAGGATGCCGAAACGGCGTTCACTGGGGTTGGTTTTCTCGAACACCACCTCCATGCACACGCCACACATCATGTCTTTACTACGCTGGATGGCAAACGAGATTTCCATGTCCTTCTCGTGAGCTTCAATGCAGGCCTGCCGTAAACAAAAAATTCGAGATTTTACTCTAAAACTTTCCGAAAATTAAAAGAGTCTGAGAAAAAGATGCAAGTCCGCTACTCACCCTGATGTGTTGCGAGCGCTGAGAGGTGTCGGACGGGTGGAGGACCTGTAGGCCGCACATGTCGCAAACGTCACCATGGAGGTAGGCACAGTTGAGGCCATAGCGACATTCGCCAACAGCGGCGTACGGGCAAAGCTGTTTCTTCAATTCTTTGTTAGCTAGTTCTTTCTCGTACTCTTCTTCGATGAGAAGTCCAGGCCCCTCTAACTGCACTGGGTCAGCTGCAGGGAGAACAAATATTGTAAGATTTAACAACCAAGTTCCTGGGATAGGGATAGGAAATCAACCACATTATTGTGGTGTGGGCTGAAGGATACCGATCTTTTTGTTTACAATCTAAAGATGACACCACAAATGACAGAATGGATTTTTTTTTTTAAATCCAGTCCCTTAGACTGAGACATAAATGACCTGAAAGAAATTTGCAAGGAAGAAACCGTAAGATTTATTGATGTGTTTGACGGTTTCGTAATGTGGTCTACCACAGTAAACGCTGGAAGAAAAGCACCTGCTTTCTTGAATGTAGGAGTTTTGGCCGCCACCCAAAGACTAGGAAAGAAACAGCACTGTTCCTTCAGCTCGTTGCTGATGAAGTCACCCTTTAAGATAAATGTAAGAGGGTCTGGGCCAGCGAGAACAAGAAAGCACACTGGTAGAGCACAGCCTGAGCTCTGCCGCGTCTGCAGGGTCAGTCAAACTTTAGTAAGGGGGCTGATTATTTATGCTGCATTATAAAACGGCTAGTTCTGATTGTATGCGCCACGTTTGAAGTAGTCATAAAATGGCGATAAATGCACACCTGAGGCCACATGTTCTATAAGAATGTGCCAAGTTGCTACGTTGCTTGGCAATTTTAAAAAGCCTACATTTAATGGGCTACATTACAACATAGCAGTGTTATTTTAGTATTATTTCTATACTATTATAGCAGAGTGGCATCCGTCTGGAGTTCTGCAACACAGATTCCATTAATGGCTCAATCGAGTGCCAATGATCGAATTTGTTGCACATCATTAAGTAAATACGATATGCTTTCACGTAACTGATAAAATGCACAGCTTGAATGTACTCGCTTTGGATAAAAGTACTTGACAAATGCATAAGTGTAACTGCAAGACCGAAACTATGGTAAAATGAATTGCTAACAATGAACAATACTTTTACAGCATTTATGTTAACGAATTGAACCTTATTGTTAAGTGTTAACAATACATTATTTAATTATTTACAAAAATGTATTGAAACGTTACAGCTAGTTCAAGCCCAATCTGCCTGTCAAAGAATCGGAGTAAGAGAATCCAGATACATTTTTTCTAATTTATTTTCCAGGAAGTGAAAATCAGTTCCTTTGGTTCTTGTATACAGCAATGAAGAAGTGTGCCACAAAAACAGTAACCACCACAACAGTGACAGCATTATTATGACAAACCAAAGCATTGGTCAAACAAACAGATCTAAAATAAAAGCCTAATTGTAAAACAGCCTTCATATTGTACACCGAATGCTTGGCTTATCTGCTGGCACCGTGTTTTCACAGATTGTCTTGGCAATGACAACGGAACATCTTTCCCTGCTACACTCACCCCTCCCACAGTAGGGCTGCCCTGGCACGAACTCGGCAGCATTGACCCAGTCCACTGCCCCCAAGCCTTGGGGCTTCTCCTGGGCATCGGTCGTACCACCTGGCCCATCAGACACGGGATCAGGAGTGCCAGCAAGGGGAGCAGCGGTCAGCGGCATCGACGGCTTAGAACTAGGGACTTCGTCTTGCTTGGCAGGTTTGCTATGTTCATACCTGAGGCACAATGCAAATTTAATGGAAAATACAATAAAATATGGACTGATACACCAGGTAAGCCATGCAATGAAAATGCCCCCTAGGCCTACATAGTTTATCTCTAAAATGAAAGCTTCTGAATGAAAAACTTGTTCTCTGTGGCCTGTAATAGTCATGAAATGTTATTACATTTTTACTAGTATAACATATTTAAGTGAGTGTTGGCTGTTATTAAAACAATGTGTTCAGATAAACTATTTTAGACAGGCTTTAGCACATTATAATCATTAAGCGCCGGGGTGTTTTTTTCTGTCTTAGGTGTCAGAGTGTTTCCCATTGGTGATATTTTTTTTCTCAAGCTGATACAGTCACAAACCTGAAAAGTGTGTCTGGTTACCATGGTGAGTACATGTCTTGTTCACAATCATAATGCAGCAGTACGCCTCTTTCAGAAGTGATTCATTTAAATACGTAACATTTCCAAGTGGGGTTTACAGTGCAAACCGTCTACGGTCTTCAGCATGCTAATGAAAATATAATGGCTAAACATTTCAACAACAATACCAGAAAACAAATCTAGGTAAACCAGTCGACCTTACTAGTGTACAAGAACAAGTTTTATATGTAGTGTTGGGTTGCTTGCATCTCAGGAAATGTTTCAGACAACATAATTGTTAGTAAGAAACAGCTAGTTTTCACATGCAATGATTGTTTAAGACAATAACCAATCCATTTGAATTCCTCAAGAGGATAATGACATGATTTTAATTTGGCAATAAGGTAATGATAAGGTTTTAATTATAAATACAATTCACCAATGTTATTTTTTTACAGCATTCATGGTACAGTGTTTGTAATAAGTAAAGAGTTGATCGTTATTAGGGCTGCACAATATGTGATGGAGATTTACCGCTGATTAAAGAACCGAGTTTACTGACAAGATGCGCGTTAAATATCGCATGCGATTTATCGTGCAGCCCTAATCGTTATTCATAAGTAATATGAGTAATCTAAAATGATATGTGCATGCTGTGTATTTATTTTGTAGATCTACTTGTACTAAGTTACATATTGCTTTTCTTTTTTTTAAAACAAAGCATTTTATTCAAACCAACATGCATTCAAGCATTTGAAGTATGCGTATTATCAGTATGTACGTGTTCCCTGGAAATCAAACCACTTTAATTTGAGCTGCAGAAACAAGAGTCAATTTAGTAAGTAATATCAAATAAATAATATATAATAACAAACAACAATCTAATATAAATAATTAGAAAATAATATATGTAAAAAAAAAATCAATAATTTAAACTTAAATAAAACCTTAACACAAGAGTGGCAATACGATTTCTAAATGAAATATTACAGGAAACCATTCCCAAAATAAAAACACTCATAGAATACTATTATTTACGATAGCTAACAAGTCCGATGACATTGTCATAGTATAGCATCTGTCGTTTATATTTCTCATTATTCCCCATCAAAACACGCTTCAGAGCTTTCTTTACGCATCCACAGACCCCTCCGTCCTCAAACCTCTTGGGTCTTTCAGCCCTATTCTAGACCAATGCGTGTTTGTGCGCCTGTGTGTCGGCCTATACGTGGGGGTCGCATAAATAAATGACACAGCGGTGGAAGCACAAGTGACTACTGCAGAATGGCAGAATGAACCGAATGAACCTGACGGCGGTAGCAACAGCAGCAGAAGGAGACAGAGAGAGAGAGAGAGATGCATGTTAACACACTGGGGTTATGTAATTGCCATGCAGGCTGCAGTGTGCTGCTTTATTTGGCCCCCAGATTGGTGGGGGTGGAGTTACATGGAAGGAGATGGCAAGAGATAAACACAAAGTAGGAAAGAAGAATCCATCCATAATGAAGCATACATTGAAGCCTTTTCTACACACAAACTTAATGAAAGCTCAGCCCCCCCTTCCTCACAAAAAAAATAATGTGGTAAACCCCATATGGGGACAAAAGCATCACTGCACCTCCCCATACATCTGCCAAAGCTGACAATACAACTCTGTCAGACATCAATCTAGACTCCAGACATCAGATATTTAAGCTCAAGACCCTGAAAGCACAGGAAACAGTCCTCTCAAGCCGAGCAAGAGGGAGCTCTCGGTCAGATGTAATGCTGTCATAGAACAGCCTCGGCAAACAAAGACATTCCCATACTGCCGAGCTGGGGGCAGCAGTTACTATGGGGATACACTTGACCGCAGACAGATATGAGACAAACATTGTCTGCACTGTCTGGCTCGCAGGCTAATTTTTACACTGCTTCCAGTGCCAATGCGTTTGACTGCAATGGCCAAAAGTGGTCTGTTTGTAGGCCATTTCTTTTTGAGTGTCTAGAGGTATATAAACGCCAGTAGTTGCACTCAAAAAGAAATGGCCTACAAACAGACCATTTGCATTTGTGTTGCATTAGTTTTGGCATTCATATATCTACAGACAGCATTAATACATTAATGACATTAATAATGTTGTTCCTGTGGCTCAGTGGTAGAGCATTGCGTTAGCAACGCAAAAGGTCGTGGGTTCGATTCCCAGGGAACACACATACTGGTAAAAATGTATAGCCTGAATGCACTGTAAGTCGCTTTAGATAAAAGCGTCTGCTAAATGCATAAATTATTATTATTATTAATACAACACAAATGCAAACGGTCAGTTTGTAGGCCAGTTTGTAGTGCACTTGGTGTCCTTAGGTATAAAAATGGCAACATTAATGTAAGACAAATGCATAAAATCAGTGGCGTGCACAGACCTCCGAAGTGTCATTATGAGTGCACATTCACGGTCTTCCCCCTTGGTAGAAATCGTGGTCCGGGGGCACCTAGATCGGACTGAAAAGGCACTTTAGCATCGGCAATTAAAGGGGCAGGGGCTCCCTCCTGTGCACGCCACTGCGTAAAATGCAAACACAACTCGACCTGTAATAGTTAATTTGACAGCTCTTAAGTGACCGTTTTTTCATACAATGAAACTCAGTGGCAGCCAATGTCAAAAGACTCTTCAAAATATCAACTTTTGTGTTTGGCAGCAAAAAGATACTCCCACAGCTTTTGTGGGAACTATCCCTTTAAGAAAGCGACAAACTCAACTACTTGTTTACAGAAAATTCTGCTTCTCGAATATCACGGGTACTTACTGAAGCTACACACAGCACTTCTCAGAAGCCTTGCTTACCACTACTACATTTAAACACACCTCATGTGTTACGGCCCCAAACACAGAAATACAGATTACATTACCTTTGATGTTATGTAACATCTGCACAGATCTAGTCAAGAGAGTCAGCAGTTGTTTTGAAGCACATTTTGAGTCTAAATGTTTCATCATTGTGTCTCTTACCTGCAACGGTCTCCAAAAGCACAGCATCCTTTTTGAAAGAACTTGCAGGTCATGGTTGCCTTGCAGCTGCTGAGGTCGTGTAAATATCGACAGTTGTCACCCTCTTTGCAAAGCCCATGCATGAAATACCTACAAATGAAAATGTTTTTTGAGCTTGATATGACAACACTCACACAGAACCCACTCTATAGGATTTTACACATCTGAAGGCATAAACAAAGGTTGTTTTGTGACATCCTAACATAAAATGATCAATATCCATGTCATACTAATAAGCATCAGAGCCTTAAAAAGCCTTTGACTATGATTCATAATACACTGCTCACATCATTTACTGTATAAACAGCTTGACCCAAAGAACCCTTCATATGTGCATGTTACATTTGACAACAGTGCTAATGTAAACATTACATATTGCTTAGGTTTGAAAACTCAAAAACACCTACTTGCATTTTATACTACTAGATATGTTGGTAGATAAAAAGGTTATTTGATACAGTCATGACTAGACTTGGATAAAGCCTGGTAAATGAATCATAAATCATCAAGGCTGACACTGACACATTAGCTGCTGCCGAAACTGGTAAACTCGAGGTTTTTTAACGGCTTCCTTGTGTTGTTGTTGTTTTACCAACACGGATGTTGCAGAGATAAACACGCGCGCACACACACACACATACACATACACATACA
>NW_015643253.1:777005-778524 GCF_001515625.1 Sinocyclocheilus rhinocerous | reverse complement strand
ACACATACATATATATATATATATATATATATATATATATATACACATACACACACACAGAGAGAGGAAGAAAGGATCGCAAATAGCAGCCCCTGTCGGACTGATCGCTGATTCAGTGCGTTACAACAACAAATACACACACTCATCCAGTTCAGCACAAAGACAGCGGCGTTATCCGATGCCTCGCCGTCGACGCATGGACAGGTGGTTGCGTTTAATATTTGAGACCGTTTAATATTGCGACAACCGCGTCCCTCGACTGATTTTCACTAACCTGCAGGTTACGTGCTTCGTCCAGCCTCCGATAACTGCTGGAGCCGCTGCCGCTGCCTCCGCCATTGCTGTTTATGTTGAAGCCCAGCACCCGGATCTTCCGGAAAGCGGCTGTTCTGTGTTCGGCTATTTTCGGAAAACCGAAGGCGCCGTAATTGACCGAGCGTTTTCGGAAAATAAAAACCGCGTCGTAATCGGGTGTTTTCGGAAAACCGAAGACCTAACAAGAGTCTGGTGCCTTATCAAAACATTCCAACGCGTGGCTGTTATTAATGAAAGCAGGGGAACAACACTTCCTCATATTATTACATTATCAACCTAACTTAAACAATAACATTTATACCTGTTTTTATTAATGACATTAATATGCTTAGAACGTATTCAAATGTTATTTTTCTAAATCAGGGAAAGTTAATTTGGTCGTACACAAATTAGTGTCTTTTGGAGTGAATATTTTGAATAAAATATTAAAGATATAAAAATCGTAACATGTAGGGTGATCATTCATCACATTATGGAAGATTATAGCATATGATCTGTATTCTTTCAAATTAAAGTGTAAATGAAAAGGGTAATTTCCAAGCTAATTACTTTGTGATGTCATATATTACTTAGGTAACCACTGACTGATTTTTAAATTTCTCTGAAAAGCAGACAGAATTAGATATTGCCTTTCCTTGTTTCGTGTGAATTCATGTGAGTTCCTGCTTAAGACTTTATGGAGAGTTTACACGTAAATCCCAAAACCCACTACTTATTACACACTTCAAACAAAGCAAAGAGAAAGAAGGGAGAAAAAGAAAACAGATAATGTAATGTTTTGCTGGGAATTTAGAACAGCACATTTATCCCAAAGCAAATCGAAAAATACAGTAATTTGTTTAGAATTCCTTTAAAAAATCCCATTCCTTATGGAACAATTGAACATACCATGTTTAATAACTGTCTTTAAGAGGAACCATGCATATATTCTTTGAAATATTTGCTCATTTATAGTTTCTTTGATGATTCGTTCTTGGTCACTAATAATCCTGTATACACCATTTGTTTTTAGAATACAGATGTAGTAATCTAAACTACCCTCAAGAACTAAACAAACATGGCAAAACTGAGTTGGTGATTATGCTTTATAAGTAGCATCTTGAGAAGAAAAGATGGCTGAGCATCAAACATAATTTATTCTGAAGAAATGTTTTGAGATATATATATATATATATATATATATATATATACAGTATATTTAACT